>NC_041363.1:5205962-5315962 GCF_900634415.1 Cottoperca gobio
CACTATATTGGATTATCTTACCACTAAGAAGCATTATGAGCTGAGCACTATCAATACAATATAATCAATACATTTTTAAATACATATGATATAGCCCGTGTTTCCCCGTCCTCCACCACCCCCCTCCCCATCCCCGTCCTCCTCCGCTCATTCAGCAGTTATCGGCCGGGTCACTTATGTGAATGAGGACATCAAACATTCATTCAATAAATCAATCCGCCAACTTTTAGCCGGCGGTGTTTTAATGAGCCTCTACATGACAAGCCCTCCCTCGCCTGACAAACGTTGCAGCAGGTGTGCAGTAACAGAAAAGCAATGGTCTCCCAAAGTTAAGCAATTTACTTTAAAGTAACCAGAACTGTTGCATCCATCGGAAAGGTAAGAGACCATTATAATGCGCCATTACAGCAATGCACATTCCTGCAGGCTGCTGTGATTTCGATTAGTTTTCACAGTGAAGTGCATGGACTCTGAATATTAAGACAGAAAATATGAGCTTTTGAATGCAGAAGAAGAGTAAATGATTTAGAAGAAAGTGAAAATATTGAGCGGAAGCAAAGTTAAAATGGCGGAAATTTGCGCAGTTTTGCCTGCAAAATTGTCAGATGTGACATTTTTACAAGAGAGGAGGCACAAAGTTTGGGTGAAAGTGCATTTAAAAAAAACGAAGAAATCTATACCAGCAATTAGCAGTGCTAATGATGTTATTACGCCTATTTCAAATAGTGTGGCATTACATGTATGAATGTATAGGCCTGTTCTTAGAAGATAAAGAATTACAGAACTAACAATAAATACATTAATACAAAGACATACATCAAATTATTGCATGACTTCGTTACATTTACATCCATTTCAAACAAACGCATCAATCAAATTAAAATATATGTATAAACACATGGACAATCTTTCTACTTTAATTACATTAACATCACGCTGTTTATAAGCCACGCAGGATCCATTCATTTTCCAACGCAGAGAATAACTCACACAACTGTCAGGCCTCAGACCCGCCCGGGGGCTATAATCAATGTATTGCAAAAAAAAAAAAAAAAAAAAAAAAAAAAAAATCACAGAAAGATAATACACCTTAACGTAAAGCCATAATATTAGATTTAATATGTGGCCTGTAATTATCGCTGCATTTATGCTATTATTTTTAATTGTTTTTTTACTTGAGCATTCTTAATTATACCTATAAGCAAAAAAAAGATAAGAATTTTAAAAATATACTTTAGTGAAAATGGGAAGAACACTTCACATCCTCAAAGGAGAAACTCTGCAAACTAAAGACATAATGGCTCCCTAAATTGCATGGGTAGAGGACTTTGATAGTTAACTCACTTTGATCTTTTAATGAGTGTTTCTAAGCTCTCCATGATGCGTGTTTTTTTTTTAAGCTCGAATGAAAGAAAAAAGAAAATACAGGCTCCTTTCATTTTGTTTGCTGAGTTGCACTTGAGCATCTTAAAAACAAGACAGCAGCACAGTTTCTCATGCAACATTTAACTGAATTGAGGGGAAATGTTGTTTGATACAGTTCTTTTTAGCCGCACATAAGGACGTGTGTGTAAAAATATCTCCTGTGGCTGTAAAAAGAAGTTTCCTCGTGAAGTCATCGCCGCCGCCGACCGCTCGTGGATCAGCAGTGACGCGTATTGAAGGTTTGCACGTCGGCAATTTGCGACAAATCAACTGTAATATAATCTGTTTTAGGGGTTTCTTTGTTTTCTTTGTTTTTTGCTGAGTCTTAATGTTATCTGCAGTTTTTTTTTAGTCGCTTTCATATCTTAAAAAAAAGAAAATGAATATTGTTATACTTGTGATTTAACACAGGAAGCAAACAGGCGGTGCACTGCTGTAATAACAAACAGGGGATGAGACGCAGGCCCCCACAGGCCTAAGGGCCCCTGAATACTAAAGTAGCATATACCAACTGGTTTTGATTTTTAATTTAAATCACAAATTGGGTCCATCTGATTTTGTAGATTTTTTTTATATTTCCTGCAAGCGTTATTTATTAATTCCAGTTATCTTAAATTCACAGATGCACACAAAATAAACAGTGTAGTCATTTATTTTGTTATGTTTTAAACATCACGTCCCCTTTCTTTCTCACTCACATATTTCTGCTTTTTCTTTCTTCGCCTGGGCCACACGGCCTATTTTACTGAGACAGCCAAAAAAAATGATACTGCAGGATAATCCCAACTCCCCCAGGATTAAGCCAAAGTATAATACAGCACTGTCAACCCATGGCTAGATTTGTTTATGTTATGATTTATTGGATTCAGCTTCCCTTTTTTTTTCTCCACTGACAAATTTATTGAGTTCCTGACAGATAGCCTGACAGAGGCCTGTGTGACAGCGAGCTGACATACACGTTTGAAATGTGGGTCTGAGACTGTTTACCTGCACGTGTGTAGTTTGTTCAAACACAAAGCAAAACTGAGCTGTAATTAACATGTTAATAATAAAGCCCAGACTATATAATACTAATAAAAATAGCATAAACATACAATTATACAATGGCTTATACCTGTAGTAGCCTACTACTACTGGCATGATCACTACTAATGTAATGATTAAACAATTATTTTAAATTGAAAACCGTTTAAACTCACTTAAAAACAATATATATATATATATATATATATATATATATATATAATAGATGATTTAAAAGATGGAAATCGTAAGTTTTGTTGCTATCTTTTGAGAAAATAATAAATCAAGCTGCTATAATTTAGATGTAGTTGAGTTATGAGTGCATATAGATGGTTGTAACATTACTGTTTAAAGCCCTCCATCTCCTGCTTGTTAACTCTATTTACATTTATTTCAGGGTAATATTTATGACTTATTAAAAAAAAAAACCTTCCAAGTAATATGGTGCTTTTATCATAATAAAAAAAGAATGAAATAATAATCCTAACCATTTAATGAAAAGTGGCTATAAGATATTTTTGGTCAATTTATTCAGATTTCTTGCCATTTTGGTAAAGAGCACCGCGCGACACCTCGTCATTGTGAGCCACAACGCGCACGTTCTCCTCAGAAACATGGTGTCACCTGATGACAGAGATCCAGGATGCAGTCACATTAATGCACCTGGTCCCCTGACTCAGTCTGAACACGTATTACTTCACAGTTGTATTCTGATAAGACTCGAAACCCCCCAAATCCCACTATCTGAACTACAATATCACCCCCTGCTGGACAAAACCAGGCAGTACAACTTATTCTGTTAACTTCTAATAGAACTTAAAAATACCAACAAATACTAATATAAAATAGTTTGAAACAGGAAGCGATGTGAGTAATACCTGCTGTAAATATATGAATTAAACAAAATGAACATTAATCTATTCAAGTCACATAATTATCATGTTATTCGTGTTTGTTAAACTTTCAATGACTGGATTAATCTTTAATACTTTACTTCATGTAAAAGTAAAAATGTATGTAAAAAAATCTTTATATTAAAGTTAGATTCAGAAATTAATACTATATTGTATTTTTATGATTTTTTTGCTATATATTCATTTTTTTGTAAAACATTTACAGGCAGGCGTCTAGATTATTTGTATTACAGATTCATTTCCCCGTTTAATTCCACTGTAACTCTTGCTGAGAATAATAGAAACACCATGTCTGCTATTTTACTACTGACTTGTTTATACTGTTAATTAAAAATGTCTAAAGATAAAAGTAATGTAAAGTTGTTTTACTTCAAAACATGTGTATCAGTCAAAAGTCCTGATTCTTCGTTCTATTCATTAATAATACATTTTTCTTTTCAAAATTGCAAAACATTGAAATGCAAACAAAATCTACTTTACCACAAAGTATAATATAAAGTATATTACTTGAATATATTACATCGTAGTATTTGTATTTATTTTCTTAATGTTCATATAGTCAATTTATTTGTTAATCATTGTGTCCTGGTATTATCTTGTCATGAGTTCCACGTTACTTTTATTATTGTGATGAAATAAATAAATAAATAAATATATATATGATAGTATAAACATACATATATTCTTTTTTCTGAGAGAAGTTTGTGGCTGAAAAGATGTTTTATGCACATTCAGTATAAATTAGTTTGAATGTTCTGTAATGAAAACCATGTTTAGAGAAGATTGTGATTAAAGTTACAATAAAAACACATTTCTTAAAGGACAAACAAACATGAACAAAATATATTTTTAAATCATTTTCATTTCATTAATTAATTCCAATAGTTTTTTTCAAAATATCCTAATAATTCTTGTCATATTATTGTAATAACGGTTCATGTTTTTATTACCATTTCCATTTCAATAGAAAAATAACATATTTTTCGTCTTATTATAATTCACTTGCTATGATTTGCTGTGTATTCCATACATTAAAAGGTCCCCCCCCCCCCCCCCCCACACACAGTTCTTTGTGGTAAAGTCATGAAAACAAAAAATTGTGTCATGCAATAATAAAACAAAAACAAATACCAAATGTTTTGTTAAAATCCAACAAATACTTTTCTTTTTCCAGAGGATTATCTTCAAAACATTTCAGAAAAGAAAGTTGTTGAAAGTTGGATCGCAGATGGAAACAGATGATACTTTATGAAGTCCAGCAATAACAAAATGTGTTTGTCTTATGATGTGGGGATCTCCCCTTCCCTTCTGTTTCACTTCACACACTCAGGCGATGCCCAAACAAGTGTGCATGTGAGCCTAAGCTGCTCAGACACATCAGGAACAACTTATTGCATGGGAATCTCAAACTAAATTAAACCATGCTCTTCAAATGTCACCCCCCCCCCCACATGACTTTGTGACTTTCTCTCACTCTTAAAATGAGCGGCGAAAGAATATTAAATCTTTCCCCAACGAGGACCGTTCAATATCCCTCACAGAGGTGCTGAGTGGAGCGGCGTCACGGAAACAAAACAATGCTTTTGCCCTTTTGAGGAAAGAGCTTTCAAAAAGCGTGGAAAACTTTGTGCTCGTGTGCACGTGAGCGACGGCTGTAATGTCACAGTGGGGTACGTGGCATTTGTTGTTGCTACATGACTGTTTTCATCATCAGACATCTCAGCTCAGGCGAGATTTGCAGCACCTTTCATCAGATGATCGTGTTATTCAGTTGGATTTGTCTCCGCAGAAATAATGTTTCCTCTGACAGAAGAGAAAGAGGAGGCTTCGGGAGGCCGGGAGCATGATTTTAGGATGTGTGCCATTAAAAACAAGCGTCGGCCTTCGCTACCCGCTCCTCGTGAGGAATGCATAACTCTCGTTGCTGCCGAATAAATTGCATGAGCTCGCAGACTTTGGCGGATGAAGTCGTGAAAGATATTCTAAACACATCTGCATATAAACTGGAATTAAAATGGTTCTGTGTTCATGTCAAACTAATATGTGGAGAATCAGCAGAGCCTGGTGTCAGTATGTGCCGCGTGACAGGGACGAAAAAAAAAACAAACGTATATTAAATATAATGAAAATAAAATGAAATATACACTCAAACATCTGCATACGTGTGATTTTTCTTCCCCATCAAACACGCTGGATGTGTTTTGTGCGTTCTGAATGCGAGTGTGTGCTTGTGGGTGTGTCATTAATAGGCTGCACTTCAGAGGGAAAAGGTAGAAATCCAGCCAGATGTTTTGCAGCTGGGTGGATCTGGTAGTGAAGATCTAGACAGCATCTGTCACAGGCCTACATTTCTAATCTGTCCTGAACATTAGGCAGAGAGCACTAAAAACCCATCACTGGCCGCGTGCGCTGCTCAGTTCACAGTGTGCTAACCCGCCGGCCCCCGACAAAGTTCAAGGAAAACAAAGTAATGTTTCTCAAACTGAGAAGTAAAGAAGCACTTTTAACTCTTCCTCGAGATTCCTTCTACACTCTTCTTCTTCTTCTTCTTCTCCTTCTCCAGGGCGTGGCTGCGGAACGTAGAAAAGCAAAACACGGGCTAACTGAAGTTATTAGGGCAGAGTGCCTGAGGCTAAAGACCAGCGCTTTGAACTAGAGCTTAGTGAGGTCAAGATCCGTCACACAGCGAGCAGAACTAACATCACAATGTTCTGGACGGGCATTTTCTTCAAAGAACTTCAGTTGTGCATTAAAAAGAAAGAAGAAAATATGTATTGAAGCCAAAGTACGCACTCCCGTTTACATTTGAGCAACCCTCCAAACTCACTCTATATTTAGTGATGGCTGCTTCCACAAGATACTTCCTGGAAATGTGGACCATTACGTTTCCAAAGTGGCTCTACTGCTGCATTTCAGAGCTACGTTGGACGTGTTTAGCTAACACACTCCGTTTGGGAACTGTGGGAATGGCTCCGAGCTGACCTTGATGGTCTCTAGATATCCCCCTTCCTGGGTTCATGTGCCTAGTTACCAGTTGGTCAACCCTGTGCCCCGTGAACTGACCCTGTCCTCCCTCCGAGGTTTGAAAGAAAAAGAAACCCAATCCTCCGGGGAGCGTTCCAACTAACAAGAAAGCTGCTGGCCTGAATCTCTCAGAAGTGCTGTGTTTTCCCACTGGACCACTTTCAGCTTAATAAACATCTTAACTAGCCAGAGGTCCCACGGGAGCTGCTGGGAAATCCTCTGGGCAGCCAGAGCTCAGGAGCCGGCCCTTTATTGCATCCAGGTGGCTGTTAAAAAATGCTAGCCGGTCCTAAATGTCCAATAAAATGCAAGTGGCACCTTCAGGGGTGGACAGGGTCAGTGCACCTGTCTGTGGACGAAAGCTCCCCTCACTCCCTCTTGTCCAATCAGATTGATGTCACACTCTACACTATGTTGTGCCACAATCATGCCCATGGACGCATTACTGAACAGGCCAGACGGACACAGGCACAGGGGCCCAAGGGGTCAGCAGGCCCCGGGGCCAGAGCCAGAAGGAGCACACAGAGATGCAAACCGACGTCAAAAAGATATAAAACAACCAAAAATAGACGCAAAACGACCACAAATAGACAAACATGACTACAAAGAGACTCACAACTAACTGCAAAGCGGCACAGAATGACCCCAAAACGATGCCAAACAACCACAATGAAATGAAAAATGTCAAAGAGCTACAAGTGACGCTTCAGCGTTGTTTGTGGTTGTTTTGTGTCTCTTTCAGTCGGGGTGTTTTGCTCCTATGTAGGCGGGTTGGGGGGGCTTTTACATGTCTGTTCCCAGGAGCCCATTGTCTCATAATCCTCCCATGGCTGTGCCAGACACATGGCAGCTAATGGCACACAACTCTTCTAAAACATATGCAGAAGTCAAAGTCCATTTAGCTTTGGTCGTGATGGCCCCGGCAGCTCCATGGAAACCTTTCATCCTGTATAAATGCACAGCTAACTGGTAAATTAGGGGGATGCTAGTTGAAATTATGTCCAATCACTTCCCGTTTGTTTACGAGTACTTCACACGTATGTGAACAGTGGCAGCAGCCTCCCTTCATCTGCCCAGCCTGCTCGCTGTCCAAAGGGAGAGTTAATTGTCCCACAGGTTGTGCAGAGACCCGCACGGTGTATTGGGCCTTTGATCTGACTTGAAAGGAGTTAATTGATTTCTGTGTTACAGGCAGTGTAAAAAAAAGAGATGTTTGCTGGTCATTTCACAACATGTGCAGGAATATCAGAGAGAGGGAGGGAGGGAGGGAGGGAGGGAAGGGATGAAGAGAGAGATCACCTCACACCCGACTCCATCCTTGCTCAATTACAATAATGTGACTCACATGGGCTTGCTGCCGTGGCAGAGAGAGAGGGGAGGAGAGCCGCTGTGTGGGGGAGGAGAGGGGATCCCTGCTCTGGGAGATCACTCATCTTACCTCGAGCTGTGGTACAGAAAGACAGATTTGATGTGAGGCTCCCCTCGGAGTGCAGCCAGGGGGCTTGTTAAGGTGGCGGGTACGGAGAAGACCACACGTCCAACCTCCCGCTTTCAAATCTCACTGGGGCACTCCAACATCGCATGACGTCAACGTGGAACGAAGCGACAAGAGACCGCTGGAGGTAACTGGTAAATGGTAGAGTAAGGGTTTCGCTGTTTTCTTAGAATGTTCATTTTTCTTACAAAGCTTTTCCTGTTTAAAGGTCACCGAAGGTTTAGCCTGTCCCAGCATGCACCAGGCTGAAGGAATCACATTATGTTTCCTGTTTTCTCTTGTTATGAAAATAGGAATAATGTGAACATTAGGCTTTACATCTTCTGTCAGTGTGATTTGCTGCATCACCTGCCTGTGAGTCTGTTCACCATGGGTCCAGGTCTGGTCTCTTTGACAGGTTTCCTGCCTTCACTCCTTCACCTCTCTCTGTCTTTGGTCACCCCTGCTCAGGGGGAAACAGGGCTGTCAGAGGGAGAGTGGCAGGCTAAGCCTGTCTTAACACAGCACCTCAAACCACCTCATAAATACAGGCTTCCTTTTCCAATTTCCAAGCGGCCCATCCACCTCTGTCTACATGCTTACACACTGCTCCATGTCATGCGCCGGGGTGTGAGTTTAAAAATGACCACGGGACATCTGGCCGACTCACAGAGGGTGGGGCTTTGATGTGTTGCTCTGCAGTTCAGCTCAACGTCTGAGACAACTCTTCAGAATAAGAAGATCCTAATCCTGGTAGGTTAGAGATAGCACGTTTAAAACAGATTCCCCATGTGTGTGATGCTGAGACACACAGCAGCCCCCGACTACTCCTTTAACTGCGCCATAGCTTATAGACAAGAAAAAAAAAAGGTTGTTTCCATTTTAATTTTAAAATGTGGTCTCTGAAAATCATTACTATTTTCCATATCATAAAGTGGAGTGAAAGGAAAAGTGAAACCATGTGAGGCAGCTTTTTGATGCAGGGCAGGGCTGATGAGGGAGTTGTGGTGCAGAGAGCTCCGTGCCCATCTGGAGAGTTTGGCTGCCCTGCTTCTCTTACCATCAGCGCAAGAGCGGTGATTAGCTTCATCTAAACTCTCACATCTGACCTGCACAGCTCACGTCAGACTCTACCTGCTGAGAACAGCAGTCACTTCACTGCTGATCACATCCAGCAAAATGTAGCTTCTGCGGAAAAAAGGATAAGGCCGGTAATATTCCATATTTTTATAATTGTCAACACTTCTTATGAAAAGACCAAAAGCAACAATGCGGTGATCCACTTCCTAATACTTCTCAACCCGAGCTTGTCGGTAGCACTCAAACCCAAAGCCCATTAGTTCCTACTAAAGACGTAAATCTTTTTTTTTTTTAAAAGACCAAGAATATAAACTTAAAAAAGGCTAAATCATCTCTAAACTGGTAATTGTACTTTTTAAGCAAACATTACATTAAAAAGGAATAAATAGTGCATTTGTTGAGAACTATTTTCAGCTGCAGATTTGGTGCGTTAGTGAGTATTTACAGCGGCAGGACGAAGCTTAAAGAAGCAACAACAGTGAACACTTCAGTGAGTGCAACAGGGCGGCTCGTTGGTGTCAGACTCCAGCTACACACACATGTTGTTAAGATCCCTCCGTTGTTGATTTTGGTCTTTTCATGGGATTTTTTAATAAGAAAAAAACATAGAATATTGCTTCAGCACCTTTTTCTAAATATCGTTTTAATGTTACACCTGAAATGACTTCATACGCTATCTGCTATGCATTTACATCCCGCCTAAACTCTTGAGAGATGTGAACATATAATCTAATGAAATGGATTTAAAGGTTGGTGTAATAGTTGTTGCAAAGTTTGCATCAGTCAAAAGAGTAATGGTGGACCTGTGTGTGAACCTGGATACATATGGCACACTGTATACTGTATATGTGCACTTTGTGCGCAGCAGGGAGGAGGGCTGTCGAAGCCTGTCACTGTGCTCTAGGGCATCACTGACATGAGTGTCACCTTCATGAAGGAGCGTGAAAGCTGTTCCCTCTGCAGAGCATTCCTCAGACCGTCGCTCTGATTTCAGCAGCAGAACAGAGGAGTTAACGCGAACGCTCCTGGAAGCTTGTCATCTGCTCTACGCTTCATTAAACACCTGTGAATACCAAAAGCCATTAGGAATTTTGGTCAGGAGGGGGGGGGGAAAAAAACAAAAATACCTGCATTGTTAGCAGAATCCATAAGTTCACAAACTTAGCAGGAGGAGAGTGTAATTAACAACGGGGACATTAATCCATTAATGAGTTTCTAATACTAATTACACCTGCAAAAATGTGCAAATGGAATCTGACAATTTAATTAGTTGCAAATGACACATGAGAGCCGGAGTGAGGAGATAGTGATGTTTTGGTATCGACCTGTAAATCCTGCCTCTGAATGTGGCGGCGAGGTGTTGTTTGGTTTGTTAAAGAGAAATAAATGAATCAACATTTGCATGTGTCCAGACAATGCTCACACAATGATTGTGTACACAGGTGAGGAGAGAAATAACATGTTGATGAAGCACCAATAACATGTTCTGTTCTATTGTTAAAGACCTGACTCAGGAGAGGAGTCACCGCTGACGTGGGCGGGCGTCTGGGGTAAGAGCTCTGCTCGTTGTTGCTGCACGCTGCTCATGATGAACTTTGTGATGGAAAGGTGCCTCTGCTGGAAAATGAACATCAGGGGGGCTGTTTGCGTGCGATGAGGCTGCTCCTTTTTGTCCTCCCTGACTGCGACTCACTGTCAGCACGGTCCCGTTACTCTGACGAGCAAAATGTGAGTCACAGCTAACAGACTTTCATGAATTCGTCTGTTTAGGGATATTAATTAGTTGGTTTATTTTGAGCATGACACTTATACAGGGAGTTCTGAGTAACACGGGACAAAACACACATTTAGAAAAGACACTTAAGATAAATAAGTTGAAAATCTTCTAAAATTTAATGCACAATAAAAAAAGTACTGAATCATTTAAAAGAGAATCAATTAAGGTAAAAAGAATACTTGTACATAATATAGTGGAGGTGGAGCCCAAACCTTTTCTTGATTTCATTAGTACATTATTTTACAAATGATCCCTTTAATCCATCTGGAGCGTTTCAGTCCTTGTGTCTGCCCGGGGGGGTGAGCGCTGTTCAGTTCAGTTACACGGCAATGCTTCGCTCTGCGCTGAAGTTATAGTAAAACTGCAGGAGAAGAAGGAGAAGAAAAAAACACTGATCAACACTGAACAAGTCAAATACATAATTAACCTGCATCATCCTAATAAATAACAGCAAATCAATTAAGTTTAAACATTTATCAAATGCTTATAAAATAATCAAAACGACTCTCTGAATCTTCTAAAGTGTTATGAAGTTGAACTATAAATTAAAAATGTTTTAATTTAATGTTATTCTCCCACAGGTCCAAAATGATCCTGGCGAAAATACAAACAAACACTGCCCCCTTCTGGCAAGGCCTGGACATTACTCTTTAATGGGCGAGAGGGCTTCACACTTCCATTTAGATTAAATGACATTAAAAGGCAGGAAAGTGCGTAACTTTAGTTCCTTTTCACTGATTCTATAAATCCTGATTTTATTACCCTCTATAGAAAAGATACACCTTACTGAGTAGACGTTTTTAACTTTAATGCTGGAAGTTTATATTGTTACAAACATTAACTACAAGGAATGGAGGCAACAGCATTCAAAAGGTCAAAGATGACGCCACGTGGCCTTTGGCCCTGAAGCAGACAGGTGACTTCCACACGGTGAGGTACACGGATGTTACTTTTGGTATCAGATCAGTTTCTTTAGTTGAGGTTCGGTAAAATAAAAAACATTAGCACTTCCTGGAAGCACTGAGATCTTTAACTTAATAAAAATCCATTTACCAAAAATATATTCTTTAAATACAAATTGAAATGATTAAAGGTTATTAGCAATTAAAAGATCTGCAATAACAAACTGTATATTAGTTTGATTAGATGAAATAACATTAACGTTGGCGTGTACTTCCACTTCCCAAACAGTAAAGTTTGTGTGACTCAAAGTATCTGGACAGTTGTATTACTGCGACACAGCACTAGGTGATGCTGTATGATCACTGAAATAAGTTTCCAAATCTCCCAACAGAAGCCACGGAGCCACGATGGCTCAGACCGGGTTCTCGCGATCAAAACACCGACTTCCTGATTCTCATCTACTGGAGGGGAAGCTGCAAGTTACCCAGGAACCTGTCACGTAGCACAAGCCTGTTAGTTGTGAAGAAATTCTGCCCCCCACCACACAACAATTCCGTCTCAACATCTGGCTCAGTAAATAAATAATCCTATGTGCACATGTGTGTGTGTGTGTGTGTGTGTGGGGATGATGGATGGGGGAATGGGGTGTTATCAGGGAGAGCATGTATCAATGTCTGCCAGTTTTATACACAGGCTGACAGGACAGTGACACACTAGAACATGGGCGGCAGTCACCCAGACGAGCCGAGCTTCATTTCCTGTCCCTGCTCCACTGCCAAAAATATGTGACATGTTGTCTTCATTAATTCCACCTCTATTTGGAGCTCTCCCTCTCACACCTCTCACATACCCCTGTACACCACTGTCCCTCCATACATTCACATGGCAACACACACACAGCATATGCATGCACTGAAAACACACACACACATACACACACAGATAACTCCCTCCAAACACTGAAAGCCCATCATACATAGGTGCTAATGAAACTCTTGTCATGTGTGCATACACATTTCTTTCCAGCCTAGCATGCTCCCTCTGAAAATCATTAGCCAGCCGCCAACAACATTTCTCAGCAGAGCAAACTACATAAAGATGTCACTTTAAATCGCGTACTAATTAACACTTAAAAAGACACAAATTAGATATGCGTGGCTAAAAGCAATTATAATATCCGCAAGTTTTGTGAGTCATTTGGGAAATGAAAAGAATGCCTAATTGCTGGAACCAACATCATCCGAGACATGGCTTAAGTGATGCCTGTTAGGAAATGGTCTTATCTGCAACTGTGGCTGTGATTACAACAGTTTTCCCTCAATTACATGTGCATATGTATAATTCTTGAAAGTACATCTCTTTCATGAATCTATATTTTTTAATGGGTTTAGAGAGAGGCAATTAGGTTCTGTGCTGAAAGCTCCTCCAGTTTCTGAAAAGGGGGTGGGGGGGGGGGAGCTCCACAGTTAAAGCACGGACAGTGACCTCTTCTGGACAACAGAAGAAGAAAAGGCTCAACAATATTTAGCAAACTGGAGTACAGTACGACTTTGAAATTCAACACTGTGTGTGTGTTTCATGAGCCGAAGCCTTGAGTACAGAGAGCACATATTGGACTTTACATGTATAGTGTAACAAAAGCAGAGCTAGACGAGGAACAGAACAAACACAGTGATTCAGACGTGCATCACTTTCTGAAAAGGAACACCTCTGCTGTTCAGCGTGTGTGTGAGAGAGAATATCACTGAGTGTGTTTCGCTCCTTGTTCTGCAGATTTCATCGTGGGATAATAATACGAGGAGAGAAGTAAAAATAACACAATGGTGAGGGATGTTTCCACTTGGAAACTAATTATCAAGCTAAGCTGTGACTTCATCCTCATCAGCCCGGCCCCACCATTAATCTTGTGCTGTCGTCCACTTCACTAAATCCTGTGTGTTACACTATCTCACATTTACTTCATCAGCTCCAGCGCGGCTGTAATTAATGATTTCTCATGCCCCTTCCCTTTCCCAGCTCAGCTCACCATGTGTCCTCCTGCTAATCACACTCTCTGAGAAGGAGAGGAAGAAGGGGAAGAAAAAAAAGACAAGAGCATATAGGATGAGCAGCCAGCCTGTCTCCCACCCTGGAAAACACACACACACACACACACACGTATACACACGTACACGCCATTAATACCTTCGCTGACAATGAGCTTCATTCAGATGACCATATGACAAGATGGCGACTCTGTGTGATTTGGATAGTATGTGACAGAAGACAGAGGCAGAGTGCAGAACAGACACCCGGTTTGATGAGGGAGTGTTTGCTCTGTAACACATCTCAAACCCAACAGCACCTGTTCTTTTACAGTGGTCTGTCACTTCCTGGCAGTTCTGATACCGAGATACCGTGCTAATGAGAGAGAAGGGGGGGTTGTCACTCTCTTTAAAAGCACACACACACACACACACACACACACACACGTACCTGCTCTCTTTCTTTCCCTTGCTCTCACACAAACACATGGGCTGCACGCAGATGATTCTCTTCCCACGAATGCCTGCAGGCTACAGTGTTTCATCAGAAATGGGGAGGACTTTGTGGCGCTTTTATTTTTGCTCTGCATGATCTGTAACTTTTTCCCTGCTGAACGTGGAGCCGATTGGAAACTTGAAAAGTCAAACATGCAGAATCCGAGCAGAGGAAAGGCTCCCCGAGACCTACAGCACTGTGCGAGGTGCGAGATTGAGCTGTATGAGAGAAGAATTGGGGAATAAAAGTCAAGTGTTTTTGGAACAGGAGACAAAGCTTTTAAGAGAGAATGGCTGCCTAGCCTGGCCATGCTTTTATTCAATTGGGGCTTAGTGGAGCCAACAGGGCCTCGCTGTCTCAGACACTTAATTACAACCCCAAGACCGTTTGCTTTGCATTCTGGGCCAGCGGCGTCAGTGGCAGCCGAGCGTTGCAGCCTCTACTCACTTCCTCCTCGATCTCTGCCAGGGATTTGATCGTAATGCCCATTAAATTGACTTGCTGCATCTGAAATCAAAAGCAGGGAGAGGAGGGGGGGAGAGGAAGAAGAAGAAGAAGAAGAAGAAGGGGGGGGGGGGGGAACACACAAGAAACATGGCGGTTAGGCTCATGGCTAAGTAAGCATGCTTAAAATCTTTAATCCTCTCCCTCTCGGTGTCAATACAAACGGGGCTATAGTGACAACCGCCGCCAGCCAGCCAAATGGACTGCATTGAGCCAGCTCTGCCTGACTGCACGCATTCATCACTCAGTCTGGAGGAACAGAGGGGAGAGGAAGGAGAGGGAAGGAAAAGGAAAGGAGAGGAGAGCAAAGGAAAGGAAAAGAGTAAAGGCTGCATACTGTGAAGAAGAAGCAGATATCGGGACTATAGTGTGGCCCACACTACACAACAGGTTGCAGGATAAGTAGTTGCACAGTAACTACCATGACCCCTCTTATATTATTTGTAATAAAAACAATCATTTTTGCATTGACGTTTACCTCTTTGGGGTTTTCATAAAACCTCTCAGGGATCACAAAGGGCACATCGTCCAGAGCTGCGAAAAAGTAAGAAAAAAACAAGAGTTTAAGGGTGCCATAAAATATATATATATGACTCTCTATTCTTGATCCTGAGTAATTCCACAAGACTAAGCATGGGTTTATAAAACAGCAAAGCTATCAACATCCCCAGCCACCCCGACACCTCCCCTCCTTCTATCTCCAGAGAGAAGATGAAAGGCTTTTTTTTTTTTATTCTCTGCTGTATTTGAGCACCTCCACTCTCTCCTCCAACCCTCCTCCAGTTTAATTACTCTTGATTATTCCCGATTCCGTCTTGTCTGAGAGATGTTCACCTCGGAAACAAAGACACACTCACGCAAGGCACAGAAAAGGGGAAAGAAGAGAGACAAAACATTCACCAGATATCAAATTTGCATGAAAATAAGCCACACTGTTCAGCCGGCAAAAAGTGGATTGAAATGAGGACTTGCCAAGAGCGTGGTGGTATAATTAGCATTTGACCAAACAAACGAGCTTCAACAGAGCTATAATTAAGCAGGCCTGTAATTAAGTGTATGCCCTTTATCATAATGATCGTGGTTAAAATGGTGTGATGGCTGCCAGTTGATTATTAATGGTGTAACCCCGTACTGCATGCATCCTGCACTGGAATCAAGGTGTCACGACTGTCAGGCTAGAGAGCAGCCCTTTGTTTATAAAATACATTAGGGCCCAAATTAACACAGGGTGACAAGGGACTCAAAGCCTCCCGTTTCCAGACTGAAGGGAAAACTGCAGCTGCTCGGCTTCATTATAAAACTCCCAAATCTGAAGGCACAAAAACTTGCTGCCGTTGGCTTCGACGGGAGCCCCAAATATCAAGAGGCCAAGCTTCCAACTGGTGTTCTTTCACCCACAGTCCATCAGGCCGCTGGCACAGGAACAGGAACTCATAAATGTAAGCCGAAGCTGTTCATGAGTCATCGTTTTGGAGCCGACACTCCTTTTGGCCTTTCCTGTTCGCAGCAATATTCCAAAGTAAGACATTCTAACTTATCCCTCCCTCACTTTGACACTTATGCGACTTGCTTTCCTTTCTTGGTTATTACACAGATCCACGGTTTGGCACTTTCCACACAAGTATAGTACAATGTGATCTTTGTAATCAAAGCATGACCCTTGACATCATGACCACAGGAAAGCTTATTTTCGTCTCTTGGCTTCCGATCATCTCCCGCAGTAGAAATGTAGTCATGACAAGAGTGTACAGCCGTGCTCTGTGAGGCTCTACGAAGACACAGCAGCGCTCTGAGCAATAAAACAATAACAAAGCTAACATGTTGAGCAGGTTAAATGTTCACCATGTTACTTTAGCGTGTCAGTATTTGAATGACAGCTGATGTGGATGTGAATACCATCAGTTTGCAGGTGTTTAGTCCTAAACCAAAGTATTGGTGATGGCGCTACATGAAGATTCGTCTTGGAATCCATCCAATAGTCTCTGAGATACTTCACTCAAAACCAGAACCTCATGGTGGCACTTGATGAAAAGTCAAGGGATGACCAAAATCATTAGGATTCATCGACTGGGATCCATGGATGTCCGTAGAACATTGTATTGCGATCCATACAACAGCTGTTGAGATATTTCAGTCTGGGTCAAAGGGGTGGACCAATAATGGGCCGAAAGACCGAAATTGCCATCCCGAGAGCCAAAGCGCTATCATGTCAAAAGATAATAATGCTAGGAGTGAAAGGTTTAGCCTCCTTTTCCACTCAACCGAGGGCTGTTCAACGCCCCGGCATTGACACCAACATCTCTGTCGAGCCTTTGGATATTTCGCTATCTTAAGCAACAAGCGAACCAAGGCGATTGGGTCTGTCCAAGGACTTGTTTAAGCTCATAAAAACAAGTGGACAAACATGGAGCACTGTGTCGCTGGGAGCACCAACACCAGGCAGAGGCAGGCAGGGAGAATACATTTAAATCAATAGCCAGCAACGGGAAGCCGAGATTGTAGCCGCTGATGGATCTGCGCGGCGCGGACAGATGAATGCAGAGCTGAAGGCCACAGAGTTTCTTTATTGCTCAAGGATTACATTTAAAACCAGATCTCACTTTGTATTCCTCCACCATCTATACTAGAGAGGCTATCTTACATCCAGATAAATGGAGAGGCGCAGGAGATGACTTGGTGGTAAGAAATGGATACCATGGTGAAATCCGAAGGTGCAAAGGGCAAACATAATGTAAATCCAATCTTCTGACCAGGAATCCCACTATGAGGCATGTTCCAGCCGCTCAAATGGCCCGGCTACAGTCCATTAACTCATGACTGTATTGCAGTGTAGGGAATTGGGTAGTTTGGAGTATGTGAGTGCAGTCAATATGAAAACATCTGGCAGGAATTTTGGTACAATGACTATCATGATGATGATGATGATGGTGGCGGCGGTGAGCACAGAGGTGGCGTTAAGTAAGGAGGACCCTGTGGCTTGAGTGATTGTAGTGTAAAGAACGGAGTCAGCACAGGCCCCGTGTGGATCATTGCCTTATTAATGGCTCCGTCAGGTGCGATGAGCAATGGCTGCATTGTCATCTCCAGCCCCTGGGCACAGATGAATGGCTGTTTCAGGGCGGGAAGGGCTCCCTCGTACGCTGGGCTGAGCACTAATCCCTCACTCTTCCATTGTTGGATGCACTGTCACCCAGGACTTCAGCAGCGCCATACATTGCATTTCCAGGGTTCTAACAGACATGGCCGTGCTCACAGGCGTACATACAAACACACACACACATAAACCACACCGAGTAGCACTCTCGACACTGACTGATGGAAAAATATGCGTGGGTGATCGAGCATACCACGTATTACCTGAACCACAACTCAAGAGAAACACTTTGGGAATGTTGATGAACTTTTATTTTACACTTCACTAATTCAGCAGAATTGCATTGATCTCTGTCTCGTAAGATTACTTGGGTGAATCTGTCTCGCGCCTGAATTAAGTGGGAAAGTCACAGTCAGGGCAGTAATGTGCAAGTGCGAGTGAGCACCTATTACAACATGGTATAATGACGGAGCTTATTTCTATTGTTTAGTTCCACAAAATAATAAGAAATAATAAGTAAAGCTGCTCAAAAACAGGTTTGAGCTTTATGTGGAACCTGCTGTATATCATATTCCAAACAATTGGATGTTGCCTTTTCCTCTTCGTGTAGCCAGGGTAGACATTCACATACCTTTCCTGTCGGTGTGACTCTCAATTTGACACGGATTCTTTATGCAGACCATGGAAATGCTATTCTAGTTGCAGACCCCGCTCTCTGTCACCTCTGCAGATAATGGTGAGTAGATGAACAGAGAGCTGGAGGAGGACCCCCTCTGCCCACTCACAGCCCTTAGCCCCTCTCTGACATGAGAAATAGTGCCCAGGCCTGACAGCATCTCGGAGACATATTGTAGTTTATTTTGTCGCCCGGGCATGCCATCTGTGCCATTCCAATAGAGGGTGTGTGTTCAGGCTGCTGCAAGAGAGAGGGCGCAAGGCTCCGGGTCCCTCAGTAGCTCTACAGCCACGGCAGGTCATTAGTCAAATTGCCTAATGAGAGAGAATACAAATGGCCCCCTACCCTGACAGGAGGAATTTTGGAGGTGTCAGAGCTCCTGACCCGTGCTATGAGAACAGATGATAGCGAGTTGCTATTTTCAGATTCTTTTAATGACTATGGCTGTATGAAACCCATTCTTTTTCTTTTATCTTTTTCAAGCCCTCTAGACAGACGAGTGGAGAAAAAAAAAAAAAAACTTTTCAATGTATTAAAACTCTCACTTGCAAAAGTAGAAGTGCAACTTTTGAATTATTTAAATGTTTACTGGATAGTCAATTAACATTCTAAAAAGCGCATTACATTGATACTAAAATAAATCACGCACCGGAATGATGTTGAGGGTTTCTGATCATGGATTTTATTTGTTTCTGCCGGCTGTGCGCAGCTTGTTTTCCCAGTCTGACTGTGGTGTGTGTGTGTGTGTGTGTGTGTGTGTGTGTGTGTGTGTGTGTGTGTGTGTGTGTGTGTGTGTGTGTGTGTGTGTGTGTATGTGTGTGTGTGTGTGTGTGTGTGTGTGTGTGTGTGTGTGTGTGTGTGTGTGTGTGTGTGTGTGTGTGTGTGTGTGTGTGTGTGTGTGTGTGTGTGTGCAGGCTTCTGTTGAAATTCTCCTGACAGCGACTCAGTTAGTTTATACTAAAATATTAATTTCATCTCATCCAAATGTAAACAAATCTAAATGTTTCTAATGCTGAGAGTAGTATGCGAGACATCTAGAGGACGGATGTGCTTATAGTTGCACACTGCAGGCGGGGGGCTACTACACACTCATGTTTATGGAGAGAAACTGTGGAGGGAAAACAGAAACGAAGCAGCGAAGGAGTGCAGAGAAGTTGGATCATTTTACACACGCTTGCCGTTTGTCCACTTTGCATATCTTTCAAAAGAGAAAAGGTGAGACATCACCTTCTTTAGCTTCAGATACGTTCGCTCACTTTGAACGGCTTGTGAAATGTTATAAATGCATTTTTAAAGATTGCTAAAATCAATAACCGTATGAAATGTCCTTTACAGTGTACGTTTAACTGCGGGGCATTTAGCAGAGTATTAGCAGAAAATGAAAGTAGTTTTTTTAGTTGAGAGGACGACGACCATAGAAGGAAGTTTCATTACAAGCATCAGTATGCACAGAGTACTTTAAAGCAGATGTGTAATTCAGTGGTTGGCGTCAAACTGTGGAATTCTCTACATGAGTTAAATAAATAAAGCTTTGTATAAATGTTTCAGTTCAAGAAAATGTATAAAGAAATAATAATTAGACTTTATGAACAGGGATGTGGTACGGTGTTGGAATGTGTAAATGTGTTTTTATTGTGAATGTTTTTATTTATTAATTTTTTATTAAATGAACAAAGCGTAGAAAAAGAATGAAATGAAAAACTAGTTTTATATTACAAATACCAAAATAAAAATATAACAAAAACAATAGACCATCTCCAGTAAAAAATTAAATTAAATAAAAATCTCCAATATTAAAATATTGTTGTTGTTAACAGAGGGAAGCAAAATGACAAGCTTATGCAGAATGACCCACTTACTTTTCCATCTGTGACAAGCAGTCCTTGAAATCTGCTTGTGAGCAGGGAGCCAGGAGGCAGCCCCAGTCGGGCACTGGTCCATCAGTCTTCCAGAAAGTGGGCAGAGCCAGCAACACCTATGGTGAGTTGGCCACAGACACTGCTGCATAACACCCAATGCTCCGAGGAGGCGTGTGTATGTGTGATAACTTCTCCGATACGAGCACTGTACATGACATGCAAATATGACTATTTAATGTGAAGGACCAAAAGTCTACAGTGATCTGGTATAATTACAATTATTTTTTAAAAGCAGTCGGTGCTGGAGAAGCACTGGGAGAGCCCTCCTCGCTGGCGAGCTATTGATAGCTCTCGTGGAATTAAATGGACAATCAGACTTTAATCAGCAGCACAGTGTCTTTTAAGACATTGCCATGGCACTGGCATTGATCCCCAGCTGTGGCTGCTGGTAAATGTGCAGCAGAATGTGTGTATAAATGGGGTACGCCTCTCTGGACAAGTGTAAAAGCTGGCAGAGGGCTGACAGTAAATTGCATGTGCCGGATGGGACACAGCAGAAGGCACAATTACACAAATCCCCTCTTAATTAGCGGTTCTGTGGGCAAACTAACCCGTAATGATGCGAGGGATGTGGCGAGCCCCAGAAATCCTAACAAGAAACACTCACCAGCACTGGAGACTGGGTCATATGGCCCCGGTTCCCCTCAAGTAGCGACTGACTCCTGATCTGTTTTGATCAGCGCAGCTGCAGGAGATGATTCCCACGTCGGCCCGCTCCCCACAACCCTTCGCCCTCGCTGAGCTACTTGCCCTCTGGACTGTGGGTAAAGCAGCAGGCCCTGTGTGGTTGCGGTGGCATTATTAAGTTCTCCATGCTCACAGTACCAGGCAATGTAAAGTGGCATCTCACACAGTGAGTAATGAACTGTGCCAGAGTGGAAGCAGGAGGGATGACAGCCAAAGAGGCCTCCTTGGCAGCCACTAACCTGGGCATCCACCAATTTATCATCCCCTAGAACCAATCCACCAATGCTGCGCTGCCATTTGTCATTAATTATGCTAATAAGGACACCATTACTCTCCTGGTGAAACAGGCGACTGTTATTACTATAATGCATTTGCAGTTTGATACATATGCATTTGCTTATTGTGTGTGGATTAGTGGACTTTGAAGAGAGACATGTTGCATTACTTACAACTAATGCTAAGAGTGAAACTATGCGAGCACCTCTACAGAGGAGGCCAAGGCTAATTACGAAATGACAAAAAGAGCGGTTTGGTAATCACGCGCTCTTCCTTGCACCCTCACATAAAAACGGCCGCATCGCTGTGAAGACGCCGATGTGTGTGAACTTTTTCACAGCGGACTTGGTGGCTCTAAGAAAAGCAGTCTGAGACGAACTAGTTAATACAGCTTCTGGGAGCCCCAGATGCCCTTTTCCAAAACGACTCCATTCCCAGAATCTCATTGTGCTTTCTAAATCACACCACAGTATGTATTAGAAGATCATTAATTACAAACTTAACAAGTCAGCAGAGCCATTAAAAGATCTTTAAGGCATATTTGACCATAAATCTCCTTAAACTATATTTAATGACTGGATTTTTTGTGAAATATTTTTTATCAAGTTCTAATTAGATGTGTGATAACAAACCCTGCTGTACACGGGGCAAATGAAGGAGCCGTGACAGCCCCATTCATTGAGGCTGTCCACGTCTGGACACTGAAACTAATGGAGCACTGCTTCTATCTCAGGGATGGATAGAAAGCAATGAGGGATGAGACTCCAGAGTCCAGTCTGGCCTGCAAATGCAGTCATTTAAAGTCTCTTATTTGACTGTAATAAAGGTCCAAAAATGCCCAAAGGCCTCAAGGCTCTAGTCAAAAATTCCATTACGATTCATTCAGGATTGATCCTCAAATACTTAACGGCGCCATCACACTGGGATCGATCATGTTTCCAAAATAACCTGCCAATCGGATTTTTTCACATCAGTAGGAAAAATGCCAACAGGATTTTCTTTGTGTTTAATCTGTTAAAACCCAAAACTTATCTTGTGTTTTGGTGAAAATGATTATTTTGAATGTTTTCCTCACGTTTGCCTTTCAGAGCAGAGATTTTACAAAGCACTAGACACACACACACACTCACACACGAAATCCAGAATCACAAATAAACACGTGTACAAATTAACTCATCCCATGATCCGTGACTTTCTCCACAAGGAAACAAAGCTTGTTTTGAGTCATCTTTGGTTTTTTTTTGCTGATCTGGACAAAACTTATCAGTAGAGATTTACATGCATGTTCTGCAAAATGAGTTCTCAGCAATCTCCGACTGAATTTCCCTTAAAGACACAGACAGTAACTCTCTTACTTTCTTCTTTTTGCCTTTTTAGCATTCGTAGTTTAGAGCCAATTGTTTAGTTCAGTTCTGCAGCATCCCCCCCCAACACACAACAATATGCTGCTACTCCAATCTGAAAAATGCACGAGCAGCTCAAACTTCAATCTGAATGAAGGCAAACGTAAACACTGTGTAATTTACAAGCCAACAAATTATTAAGAATAAATTCAGCACGCTTTCATATCATTAGCTGCGGGGAGTAGTAAACAGTGTGTGTGTGTATGTGTGAGTACACATTAGGTGTAAATACTATTCTCTCGCTGTACCCCCCCCCCCCCCTTTCTCTCTCTGTTTCGCCTTTTGCTGACCAGGAGAATTAAGAAGCAAAACGTGGGTTTTAAGAGCGCTCCTTTCATGTCTTGATGTAAGCTTTGGCATTACTTCAGACATCAAGATCGGTTTCACAGAAATCCCATTCCATCTAAAGTAAAAGCTCGGCAGTAAATCTGCCGATACTCCCCCATAACACTTCCATAAATGATTCATTCAGCTCGGTTTAGCTGATGCAAAACAGAATGTTAGTGAGTTGTGGATGGAGCCTGAGCTGCAAGTGGAGGACCAACCCCGCTGCTTAGTAATTTCATCAATCTCTGGGAGAGAAAGAGACGAGCAAAGAGAAAGAAGAGAACGGCGTACACTAATAATAACTTTTGTGTCACTATCCAGAGGTCGTGTTTTTTAATCCCTCAGCCTAAAGAATTGTGTTATTCTAAAATATAACCCCAGCGGTGCAGAAGCAGTTGAGATCCATCACGGTTTGAGATAAGAGCCGGCTGATCGCCCGCCTCTGCGCAGCCTCGCCCAGAACTACGCAGATAAGATGGAACTTTTGTTTGAAACCTGATGAGAACCCTCTTAATGAAAGTGCGGCGCCAAAAATAATCTTTTTTCTACATGTTAGTCAATCAAGAAATGGTGTAGTTGGGGGGAAAAAAGAGGAGAAAGAAAGTAATTTTGCATAATCAGTGAGCACCATCTGGAACAATTAACCAAATTCCACAGAACTCAGAGGATCAGTCATATTGGCTTATTAAAGATCCAGAATTATACAAGTAATAAATCCTTGGAAAAACGAAGCGTACCCCTGCCTGTCACGACTATTTTAACTTCAAATACAGTGGAATACTTGATAAGGCTGAAAAGAGGAGATTAATATATGCAAATGATGTCGAGCATTTAAAAGCCCCCCAACAACTGTCCCGCTTTTTTTTTTTTTTTCCTGTCTCTTATTACAGGGCTTTATGTTTTATTCATACACCAACTCACCTGTCATTTCATAAGCTATAATATTATGAGGGTTATTATTAAACAGCATAAAGTGGAGCTTTAATTGGAAAGCTCCATTGCATTTTCCAATTATTTGCAGCAAATTAAAAGCAGATGCACATAGTTTAATAAGAATTCTAATATTGTTTCCTGAAAATCAAAAAATCACTGTCATCCTGCCAACATATTTTGCAAACCCAAGTTAATTTTGAGCCTCCTATTTCTTTTCCTCCTCCTCCTCCTCCTCCTCCTCCTCCTCCTCCTCCTCTGAAGGATGAACTGTCTCGTGTCTGTTAATTGAAGTTCCTCTAATAGATAGGGAAATAATTGCTCTCCATATTACGTTAGATCAAGGCCAATGTCAGGATTTATTCTTGATTAATGCAATAGATATGTAAATGTATTACTTTTTATTACGTTTACCGTCTTATCGGGCGGACGTCTGCTGAATCCTATACGTGTTGTCCTGCAGGTAATGACCGACGACTGCCACGCGACACATCTCAAAAGGTTTATTTGAGTTTTTTTTCCAACACAATCACATTTATTGTTATCAAACATGTGCATTTTAGACACATTTCGTGAATGCACGTTTAATTACCTTTAAACTATCCGGCTGCTCTGTCAATGTATAAATAACAGACCTTAATTGGCAACGGGACTTGGCGTGGATCAAAGCAACGTGGTGAAGGAAAGCAAAAGGTTGGAGCCGCTAAGAAAACTTGATAACTTTTCAAATGAGCTTGAACTGTCAAGTGAAAGAGGGCTGCGAAATAAATGTGAATTAGTTTTTAATATTCTGGTAATAAATGTCAAAGTGCCCGCACATCACATCTGTGCATGATGTGACTGCGGATGACAGATTTCCCAGACATGTTACCTCTCCTCCCCTCAACTCACTCTTTTTTCTTTTTTCTGTTGGGGTTTTTGTTTTGTTGGGAAGTGACGGAGGGTTTAATCAAGAAAGCAGGCAATTCATCAATCCTAAAGAAGGCGCCTGTACAACCCTGACAGAGCGCACATGGTTTTAGACCAACTCGAACCTGGCCAGCTGTCAGCCCACACACACGCGTGCACACGCAGACACCCACGCACCCACCCACACACACACACACACACGCCAGAGCTACCAGCGCTAACAATTAACACAAATAGGCTGTCGGCTACGACCTCACACTTGGTCCGCAGGCTATCACGTTGTTAATGAAGGGAAGTAGCGTTCTCTCACATTCACAGTGTGACGCTGGGAGGCTGACGAGTACACAGTCTCAAGAAATAAAGCCAAGAACCATCTCAGGCTAACTCCATTATCCTCTCTGCCTCAAAATCACGCAGGGACACATGAAGGTAGAAAGAGCGAGTCGGTACAGCTGCAAAGGACAGTTTTCTGGAGATAAATGATGACTGCTGGCAACGTTCTGTACAGTATGTGCATGTTCTTTACTGTCACTCAAACCTTGTCCCAGCGGAGGAATCGCACACCCAGTGCCACAAAGCACTCAGCTGTGTGTTAATGTCTGCTCCTTCAGGGCCACACTTTGCACACTTGTCTTACCTAACTTATAATATGACTGTCATAGCAACAAAATTATGTATTAATCTCATTTTTTTTGTCAATTACGCAATTTCTCTTTTTTTGATGGTGGCATACAAAAAGAAAAAAAAAAAAAAAAAAAAGCTTCGAATTTAGAGATTAAAAAATTCAAATGTATTTTAAATATTTAAATATTTCCTCATGCAGTTCCATCATGTGCACTTTTTTAACCTAGATTTGTTTAAATAAAGTCAGGGCCTGGGTGTGCCTCTGCTTGAGCAGCAGGAGGAATCCTCACCACATGGTGTCTCTCTCCAGCTGGATAAAAACCTGCCTGCCTCGTTCACCTCATGTGGATCACACGCTCTTTCAAGGCCAGAGCGTCTCAGCCGGCTCTGAGGCTGTCATAGCTAAGCTCTGCTTCCTAACGAATTAGCCTCTCTTCTGTCTTGCTCTCGGAGCATTGTGCTATAGTTGAGTTTCTCCCCTTGACAAAAGAGAAGGGAATTTCGCCCGGTGCAATGCACGGCACATATGTAAGTATGGCATGTGATGGATCATCTTTGACAGCTGTTAAATGTTCTCTTGAGTGTAATGCCGAGCTCCTCTGGGAAGTCACGTTCGCACAGATAAGCAAAGCTCTGTACAGTATCCATCACTGAGGAGATCTAGAGCGTTTGTAGATAAAGCGCCAGAGGAGCCGCCTTGACGTACACGTGGAGACGCCGTTCAGTGGAGAAAGTATAAACATAACTATAAGTAAGCAGTTTAACAACCTGTGTTCCTCTAATTGTCTAGAAGGACATATGTCATAAATGTTGCTGACTTATAGAGTGTGAGACCATGTACCTGTCATGGCGTAGTTCCCACTGCTCTGGTGCTCGTAGACCGGCCTCGTGGTCTTGCTGGCGGCAGAAAGAAAGCAACAATGTTCCATCAGGGTAAAAACATACACAATTCATGTAAACTTTGCTCAAGACACATTAACATATAATGAAAGAGGATGTGTTTAGCATGGAAATCATGAAAACTCCGTCCTCACACAAAGGCTTTATTATCTACAAAGCAGAAGAGAGCAGTGAAACACCAGGATGAATCTAAAGAAGAGAAATATGGTAAAAGTTAAAGCGTGGCTGGAGTGCCCAGGGGCTTGAACAGACCTTTAGCGGGGTGCAGGAGCGGGATCTTGTAAATTCAGGAGGAACTGAGAGATTCCATTATTCAAGGGAAGTCTGTTTTCCCCCCCGTTTCATGGCCTTGTATTACAGAAAACAGCACAGAATGCACTTTGTGGGCAGTTGAAGTTAACAAACCATATAAGATTGAAATCCTCATCAATCAAGCTATCATGAATTACACCCTGTGACTCACCCCTACGGATCGATAAATCCACAGCAAGCAGGAAAAAAAATAAAAAATTATTCACAGCTTGGAGAGAGCTGCATAACATGACATGCTCTGGAGGTAAAACGAGCTGCGGGATGGCATTATAAAACAAATGATCTTATAATGATAATGCAAAGTAGTTGGCAATATCATTATAGGGGGGGGGGGGGGGGGGGCTGCTTTGATTGGAAGACACGCGGAAGAGTTTGTTATTTAAGACAACGCAGCTCGACGAGATGAATAAGACGGTGCTGAATTATGAAAAGACACGACAGATTTTGGGAGCGAGCAGGTGTGGAGTTGCGAATAATGAGGTGTGTTTTGTGTACTGTATCATGTTCTGTATTCGCTCCGTTTATGGGAAACATAATAATTCTTACAGAGGGTGGGGGGGGGGGGGACGACGACTGGGGTGTAAAAATCTAAATTCTGGAAATTTAAGACTAAAGGCAGATCTGCATATTCCATGAGTGCTGAGCATGAGTTGTGTGGCTTTCAAAGCCTTATCTCTTCGGGTGAGATAAATAAATGCAATAATTTCCATCAAGAGCAATAAAACAAGACTTCTGACAGGCTGTGGTATTTATGAGCTGAAGCCTGCAACTCAGATTTATTTGCGATGAAAGGGTCGACTCTTCTCCTCCTCATTTACATCAGCATTTGGCCATGTTAAATCCAGGCCAATGGTGAATTTTTAAAAGGTTGGCATCAATCTTGCGGGAACGATTGCCATATTCAACGCAGACTTCTTTTACCTTTCAAAAGGTTGATTCCACTGCTGAGGAAGAAAACGCGTCTTTCAAAGAACAGAGACATCCCATGGACTGATAGAGTGAGTGTGTGTGTGTGTGTGTGTGTGTGTGTGTGTGTGTGTGTGTGTGTGTGTGTGGTTTAAATGTCCTTTCAGGGCGTCTGTGTTTGTGTTGTTAAATGAGTACTCAGGATAAACAAAGAGAACAGACAAAGTATTAAGTCTGGCGATTTATCTACGTATCTGGAAACGTGAAAGTGGTACTTAAAAGCCCGAAGACTCGACGTGAAACGAGGGAAATGTGCTCATGAAATGCTTTTTCTACAGCAACCTCCAGGGTTGCTTTTCCCATCTGTTTGAAACACAAAACTGTCTCAATCCAAATTGGTGATTTCTAAATACAATTTTAGGTGCATTGGAGAGGGTAACATATGGCAAATCAATTAGACAACTAATTCTTAAAACAAAAACATGGCAAGTGCATTTGCTAATCAACAGCAGCGTCGGGGCTCGTATTATGTCGGCCACTGGAGTTTTGACAACAATTAATCCTCATTTCAGGCAAGGAGAGCCATATTGACACATATTCCTAATTTGAATATTCAATTATAGTGTAGTTCCTCATCAAATTATAGCAAAACTGGGAACACGGCCTGAAAGATTTACACAATTACGACGCCGATCAAGAGTCCTATGTTCCCGTGAAATCTGCCGCGGTTAAAATCATATTAGTGCGGCAAACTCAAAGCACGACACTGAGGATTACTTGGCAACATGAATTACAGGTTGGTTTTTTTTTGTTCTTTAAGTTGCTCCGCGCGGAATAAGGAAAAGAGTTGTCTGTGGAGAAGAGAAAGTGGGGACAGACAAGCAGGAGTCAGTGGAGAGCTAAGATGAGGCTGAGAGTAATATCAGTGAAGAGCTGTGATACAGAGCGCTGGAAGCGCTTGTTTTGACACACATCCAGTCTTTCCCGTGACAACATCTCCACACCTTCCTCTGTGTGCCGACAGTGCTGCTTTGTGGGAGCTGCTTTCTCACCCATCATTATCCTCCTTAAGGCTCGGTGTCAGGTGTTGAAAAGAGGATCTCTCTGAATTCGGTGGCAAATCAACGAACATCACCCATCAGATCTCAGCTGATCATTCGATCACTCCTGGCACCGCTCGGCGTCCCTTTGCTTGATCTCCGCTACTTTCTTTCTGAACGCAAGAAAGTAATGAGTAAGATTGAGCCGGGAATGATTGTTCTTCCAACACTTGTGAGATCTGTCAGGCGACACGCTGACAGTCACGGTGTCTTTTTCTCCTCAACAGTCGTGTTCAGTGGGAAGTCTTGGTTAACCAGCGAGCAATGAAAGCTGATACAATACTCCTGCAGAGCTGCAGCAGCGTCTGGAGTGTCACAGGTAGAAGACAGCGCTCTCCCAAACCTATTGATACGAATGCCAATTCTGACACTGATGACTCTTGCAGGGCTTCACGTGTTTCAAGAAAAAGCCAACTATAGTACGCAATGACACACACACACACACACACACACACACACACACACACACAAAAAAGATACTCAGCCTTGACATTTTTATCGCAGTACAGTTTGATTTAAAAAGTGTCTGTGTGTACAATAGCCTATTATTCTAAGAGAAATGTCAAAAACCTTGATTCTGAGTGAAGCGAAAGGAATTGCAATATTAGTACGAGGCTAATTTATGCTAGCAGTCACTGTAGAGGTCAGATATCCGCCTCAACAATGACAGTTTTATCAGGAGAACAAATGGCAGCGTTGGCCAGGAGAAGGAAGGAGGGGGATACTTTACTGGACACATTAAAAGGCTGACCGGATGGCGCAGGTTTCCCACATTATGAAGTCAGGGAGCGGCTGATACGGTCGGTCTTGACAGAGAACAAGCCAAAGTGGTTGACATCAAGCTGCAGCTATGAATCAAAACACGGCGCGCTCCCGGTTGAGGCGCTTTAGACAAACTTGATAAAGAGACATTAAACACACAAGGTTCAAATGCATTTACAACAGCACACTGCTTAACAGGCCTGAACCCAAACAGCTTTAGTGGCTCGCTGTGGTGCGACAGCCCGAGCCAATAAGAAACAAGTAGTTTAGCGTATATCCTTGATCCTACTTGAACTGAGAAAACATGCTTTCAAAAATAACCCTTCCTTTAATAATTCCTTTCTGCAGCAAGTTTCATGTAAGACTTCCTCAGACTTTTTAATAATAGCGCAGTTTAATACTCGTCTCAATGATACCGGCCAAAGCATGAGCGTATGATGGAACACCAGGAGAGACGACATACGGCCAAGAATCCTTTAATTATTATATCACATTTATTCCCAGCAGAATATAACAGTAATTCCCTTACGATAGAATTCATTACATTCATGCAACCTGGAAAAGCTGCAGACAATGGATGGATGCATGAATTGATAAGCCAATTCAAATAATTCATTTGTTTCAGAGCTGCTAATCAATGTTCAGTCGATTGAAAGAACATTTTGAGAGTCGATTCAGGGTATTTTCAAGCAGAAATGTCAAACATTTGCTGGTTTTATCTTCTCAAATGTGAGGATCTGCCGCATCTTCTGAGAGTTTGACTGTCGACGATTCATCAACAAGGAAAACGATCATTAGTTGCAGCCATAATTCTTTGAAGTTTTTGCTAAAGTCAACATTTGAGCTTCCTAGCTACCTGTAGCAGAAGTTGCAGAGGGTCCAACGGTGCTGACTGAAGCTCTAACTCACAAATAAGGATTGAACAGCCTCCTGCACAAGTCACCGTTGCAACAACCCCACTTTTAGTTAATGGGTGTGCAACGTCTCCCGACAGCCCTCAACCTAATGCAGAAAGAGATAATACTTCAGCAAACCTAAGACTCTTTATCGAAGGTGTTTAGGAAATGAATTCAAAGTTGTTGAAAACTTTTCAGGAGTTGCAGAGACCCTGTTTTCAGCAGACTAAACAATAGAAAAACAATTAAAACACAACACCTTAGCCTTGATACAATAACCGTGTGTATCCCATAATGATGCAACACCCTGCAGTTCACTGTGTACTGCAGCTCTGCACTGCTGTACGTCGGTACACAACTCTAACAAGCTGCCTGAGGCAACTTAACATTTGAGAGGGATCACTGCAGCTTTCAAAATTATAAGGGTCATTAAAAATTTACACATTATTGACTGTATTTAAAACATCTTTTCCACTGACTGAAAAGAGCAGTTAAATTTAAGAGGTGCTATTCTCCAAAGGCCATAAAGTTGTTATAGATAGCCTGAAGGAGGCATGGAGGAGAGAATCTTCTCTGGCTGAATATGAATAAAGTATAGTGGGGTGATACTACACAGACACTTACACTATTGTACTTACTTAAGCAATCGGTGAGTGTTGAGGAGCGGTTTATAAATCACCGTGTCAAAACTAATCTGTGAAGGAAACTACAGACATATTTATAGCGGTATGTAAGGTTGTCTAAAGTGCATGTAACTACACAGAGAGGATGCCAGATAAATAGTCAAAGAGCTGCCGCTGTCTAAATTGCCCACAGTCCCGTCCTTATGTGTCAGTGCATTATGGATGGAAATACTCTGAAAAGAAGACTCTCTGACTGTGGAATGAATTTTAATGTTAATACAAAAACAGCAGCCTGTGATCTCAGCAGGCATCAGGAGGGGGTGTGAGTCGCTTCGAGGTGCAATTTATTCCAACCTCTGAGCCTCGCCAACTTGAAAGTGGGCTTCAAAAGAACGGAGGATTTACCAGTAAGAGTCGTACACGCCGGCCTGAGCCCTCACCATCGCTTCGACACATCAAAGATTATTGACCATTGATTTTCCAAAATATGGACAATTCACACAACTCTAGCCAGTTTGAACTTGGGCTTTTTTAAATTCACGGCTGTCCAGTTGAATGTTCTCATGCCGCTGAGTGGCCATGTGAACAGAAGCTCTGTTTTGAACACGCCTGCTGGCATCCACCGCTCTGGCCTGTTGTGGCTTTTAAGTGGCTTTTACTCAGCCCAGCACAGGATGGCAAAGCGCAGCACTTCAAGCTGGCAAAGCAGTCAGCGGCCCGTGCCAAGCTTCGCTCTCCACGGCGCCGCTACGCCGAAGGAGTCTCAATTGTTTATTTACAATTTGCTGTGGAAATCCCCAGCTCTTCTTTGCGATAAATAATTGAGCTGTTTGATCTGGACACAGTACAAAGGGTTGCTCCGTTCACTCTGAGGCCTGAGGCCGGAGGAAGCCTGAGCAGCATGAGCAGGGGAAGGGACACGCTCCAGCATGGCGGAGATCTTGGAGCTCTCCTCCCTTCCTCTGCAGCTGTCTCTCGCTCTCCGGGCTACATCTCCTCCTCTTTGTCTGCACAGTACAACACTCCTGTCACCGCAGTCAGAGGAGCGACCTGCCTCTGCCTCCCGGGACAACCCACAAATAGCAGGAGTTTAGCCCTCATTGAACTCATGTTCTTGTTCAGGGGATCCTGTCTAGTTAGCCTGTCTCTCCGCTTCACCCTCGCTGCCTCGTTGTCCAGCCACAACCTTTACGGCAGATTGCCCGGGAGTGATCAATTGCTTGTGTCTTCATTGTCGTACATGTGCTACAGAAGCGTAACAACAGCTCGAGAGTACAGCGGGCGGGAAATAAAAAGAGAGTAGGGAGGAAAGTTACACTTGACTGCTTAATGTAGTGACCTGATGTTACCTTGCTGTGTTGGCTGGAGCGTCACTGGTAGCTGTACTGGACGTTTCCTGGGACGACAGATGCTGAGGAACGTCTCCCATCCTGTACCATATCCCAATACTGTTTATCTCACTGTGTGAAGATGAAGAAGAGACATACAGAGAGTGTTACTTTTAAACTGCTCGTAATCCCTTCATGCAAATGAGTAAATGTATCAGCAAGTATGGTGATTGATAGAAGAAACAAAACATCATGCATTTATTTATCTCCTGCGTCAAACTGCTCACCCTATACTGGTGTAGTTAACAAGATGGTACTTGGACTTCGCAATGACCTGGATGTCATAAACAGCTGTCACAGCCGCCGCACGAGGGCTGATTTTCACGCAGAGCCTCTTTTTCCTCATGGCAGCTTCCTCTGATGAGTCAGGTACACATGAGGGTGTCAGACGAGAATTGGCGGTTGTGTAATCATCTCTCAGTTTCAAGATTTTGAACCTCAAGGAGAAATATATACACATACACATATATATATATATATATATATATATATATATATATATATATATATATATTCACAAACCCCACTTAAGCTTTGCTATTTAGTCATCATCAGTCTGAGAATAAGTGATGAGCTAATATCAGCTTCTGGGTGAGTTGCTGTGCTTGAAGGGAAATAACTGGACAGCAGAAAGCCACAATATCCACATGCGTTATTATAATTTTTATCATTTTAGTAGGTAAAATGACAGAAGCAAGTGAATCCTCCATCAGCTTTAGTGCACAACAGGGATTTAAATGGGATATTCTAGATAGAAACTCATACATAATGTCACATGTATACATTAAACATGGATTCACATAAAGTAATAAAACATTAAGTTACACCGCAGCCAAACAAAACATAATCTCTTTTCTTCATTCTGGCAAAAAAAAACAAAAAAACATTGCCATGCTTTCCTATATTGCATCTGTGCCTCGCTCATTTATTTCCCCTGCAACACTAGAAAGTGCAGTGTAAATGCAATGATAATAAAAATAATAAACAAGCTGTCCTCACTCCCCACACCAAAATATTATTACATTTCCAAGGCATGGATAGTGAGGGGGAAATACATAGCACTCAAAAAGCACTAAAGCATTGGGGAATGCATTTCATTAATATTAGATAACCCCCATCCACTCGTCCTCTCCCCAAATAAATACATAAATAAATAAGCCCCTCATAAAGAAAAGCACAGCTCCAGCTGAGATAAACAATGACTCATGATACTCTTCTCTTGTACCTCCAGGGCAAAATGTTTATTTTATTCCCACAGTCTGCCATAAATTAAGCTAACCTGCACCCATAAAACATTCACTATCTCAAGCAAAGCTGCCCCCGAGGACCTCCGCATAAGCTGGTCGGAGAGTGAAAACACAAGAGGAGGGGAGCGAGCCTGTGGTCGGTATTGACTGTTTACTTACTTGTGTCCAATGTTTCTTCCACAGGTGTGAAGCCGTGTGGCAGCACGTCCTTAATGTCAATCAGCCTCATGTCCACCACAACGTCAGCCCCCTTAAAGATAAGAGCGCAGGCGGGACATTTAAAGTCATGTATGCAAATTCAACTTTTAGAAAAAGGACAGAGAGCTGCGAAGAGAAAAAGGTTAGTCATTTTTTTTAGAGGTTTCAGGAGAGAAAATGTAGATATAATAGAGTCAATGATTTACTAAAAGCTCTGGAAGTCTCTAAAGAGAAGGGTTGACAAAATAGCTGAAGTAATTACTCTCTAATAGCTTTTTCTTTTTTTTGGAATGAGAGAATGCATCTGTGAACTTGTAATCATTCTCAACCTTTTGGCGAGAAGCTGTGGGATGATGGGAGACAGAGCCGGCAGTCTAATCAACAGAATGGGACTGGTTAAAAACAATCAGGGACTGTGTAGTTGACATTTTCAAGCATGACTCTTCCCTGCCTCCCATTACATTTTCAGTTTTTGCCATAATAAATTGCAATAATACACAGCGGCAGTAGAGAGTGGGGCGAGCCAGGCGTGACTTGATGCGTCCGAAAAGGCTGGATTTCACTGCTACTGTTGCTCGACAGTCATTACCATTAGACATTTTGTATTCATAGTTTTTATACTGACTTAAGGAGGAATATGGATGAATGTTATTGCTATGCATGGAACCTTTTTTTTTGTGTCTTTTCCTCTTTTGCTGGAGATATTTCTTCCATCAAGGCCTGACAAAAGGGGGCTTTTTCTACCTCAACCTAGAGTATGATAAATCACAAACTATTTACTCCCCCCCCCCCCCCCCCCCTCCATAATTCAGGGACTAATTTTACAGAATCTGTTTTTGTCATAGACAATTACAGTGGGAGCTCCATTGAGTGGCAGACAAAATAGTCTTTGTTGATGGCTCTGTCATGTTTTATTTGTGTCAAAGTCTTTAAAACAATGTGGACACACATTTTAAGATAATATACAGGAACCAGGGGGAAGGCTATTTGTATGCTATATACTAAACTGAGGAGCAGATTGAGCTCAGGCACGAGGCGGCCGCTGCCAAGTTGTTTGGCTTTTAAAGGACATCCTGTAAAAAAAATAAAAAAAGACTTGATTAAGTCCTAAAATTGAGCTGATGCAAAATGATAACAAAAATGCAGGGTTTGTTTACACTGTCCGCATTATCTCCCTGCAGCCGCTGGAAACAAATGAATAGACAGCCCGATAGTAAGCCGTGTGAGCTGAGGTTGGACAGGTAGGTGTATTTATGGCCACAAAGCAGCTGACAGCCGGGCAACAACACATCAGCGATAGGCTGCAGGCAGACACAACAGCATTATGAGAAACATTCAAAGATCATTTCAGACACAGAAAAGTCAATGCTGCTCTATATATAGCACAACCGTGCTCAAAGTGCTTTTTGTGGAGTAATTTCTGCAGTATTTTTATAGACACAATTATATGTTCATCAGCTTTCAAGAATCACTGGCTGGTGGGTACCTTTGTCTCTGCATTGATTGAATAAATTGGAATGGTAAAAAAGAAAAAATAGCTCATTGTTATTGTCATGAATAAACATAAATAATATCCTCAGGAGGACACACAACATGAAGAGTATCTCACTGAGGTATTATTCATCTGGAATATGCATGCAAAATCCATTATATGTAAAAGTTCAAAACTGCTCTGCCAACGCTGGCCTTTTTAAAATGGGACTTTCACTGATCAAAGTGCAAAGTGCATTCAGATATTCTGGCAGCAGGAAACAACAAGAGCTGATCACTGCTGGCAAACAGAGAAAGGTGCTGCAGAGGAGGTGTTGCTGCCCAACGCACAGGGAAAGGGAGAAGTTTACATTTACACTTACAGTCTTTCTGGTGAAACAGAGGTAGCGAGTGACCTTGGATTTGAATAAGCCGTCCTTCCACAGGTCGGCGTCACTGCCATCTGTTGTTTGTGCAACCTACGTGAAAAAAAGAGAGGGGGGGGAAAAAAAACAAAGAGAGAAAGAAAACATGCAGAAGGTGGGATAAAGTTAATGTATGTATGCCATGAGCGTGTTGCTTTTGCCTCTTCCCTTGCATACTAGCCTTAATTAACGCTTGCCTACACTGGCGCTCCATCTCATTAGTGCTCTGCGTGGGTAAAAGAGTCTTACCCTCCAAAAAGATGGCTAAAAATATCATCCCTTGGGACCAGGCTGATTAAAGATACCCTGACAAGGATCTGCTCTAATAAGGAAACCAAACTTCAATGTGCTTCTGTGGGAAAGCAGGGATTATATTTGGAATATATATATATATATATATATTTTTCTTTTAAAACCTACCGTGATACCCCTTGAGCAACACACAGGTAAACTGAGAGCACTGCACACGCACCTTAAATAGGTTTACTGCTCGACTCCCTGTGTGGATTCTTTCTATCATTTAATGAGACAAGTCTTCTAAGAATGAAATACTGAGGATTTAAGGCTATCTGTTGTATGTATGCCTAAACAGGTAAAGACCTGAGCAACTTGGCCTTGGACAAAAGGCTCATTCATAGTTGTAAAGGATCAGTGGAGTCAGTTTAAAAAGAAAAAACTCAGATTGAATCATATTGACAGCATGTAGGCACCACAAGTCAAGCTCAAGGTCCAACACCACATTGCTATGTAAATGTAGGTATGCAGGGGAGAATGATAAAGCAAAACATAACCTCTTCCATCGTTCCAGCAAATATGCTCGGCTGAAGCGTCATGTTCCATTGGCTATCATGTGAGAATCGCCTAAATAACTGCCAGAGTTATTTTCTAAAGGGATCCTTTACAAAGAAGAGTCAATCTAATGAGGTTCATTCAAATGAAGAAGTCATAGATCTCTGCACCCACCCACACACACACATTACCCCCTTGACAATAATGATGAATGACCTCGGTGACGGCGAGGGGGAAACATGGCATGGGGAGATTCATGAAAAACCACCAGTGACTAGCTGGGATGAGAGCAGAGACTAGAGTGGGGAACAGAGATAGATAGCGGGATGAGACAGAGAGAAAGAGCAGAAGATGAGGGGAGAGAGGGATTGCGGGGCGTCTCCAACAGCAGTTCCATGAAAGGTCCCAGAAGGAGCCTATACATCACCAGCCTCCTTCTTTCTTTACAAGACAACCCGTCTTGGCCACTTTTTCCAGGTCAGTAGCCAGCGCATCCTGTCAGCGTAAACAAAGGGCTCGCTTTGTGAAACCCAAAGTCAAGTTGAGGAGTAACGAGGGCACGGTCCTCCTGCGAGGCACCTCAGGCATCATCCTGCCACAGCCGCCGGCAGCAGGGATGCGACGCAGGTTGAATGTGAAATGGCAACTGCTGAGCCACGGCAGAGAAGGCATGTGTAAAGTTGCCGTGGCTCCTCTTTCATACTTTCAAGGCTGGCACTGTATGGCTCCATCACTACACACACACTTCAATGAGACGAATGCCACATGTCTGATAAGAAACATCCCGGCTCTGATATTGAAATATGGTTGTATCATTTGATTTAAATGCAATGACAGATTCAACTGCCACTTCCTAAAATCAAAAGCTTGCAGTGATCTGAAAAAGCCCACCTATGAAACAAGTCTTCAGGGGGTGCTGAATACTCCTGTGAAGGATCTCTAGAGACAGACACCACCAGCAAGTTACTGTGAAGCACTGAGAGGCAACAGCTGTGAATAAAAAGATATAAAGGCATACAATCAAAAACCCCTTGGGAGAGAAAGCAGGTGGAGAAGACATAAGAGAGGAGCAGGAAAACAAGCCAGTCCCGTCAAAGACAAACTCAAGAGAGAAATGTTTTGGATCCTTTCTCTAAACTGGTAATAGATACACTGGCTACTGACTACATATTCAATAACTACTGCAGAAGTTACTGTTGGAAAAGTTATTTCACTTTCAGCATTAGTTTTGACATTTTGGGAAATGTGCTTATTGGCTCACTTGCTGAGATTTAGATGAAAAGACTGATATAACTCTCAAGTCTGTGAATTAAGTACGGAGCTAACGTTAGAGCAGGGGGGGGGGGTGATTAGCTTAGCTTAGCTAAAGACTGGAAGCAGGGGGAAACAGCTAACTCTGGCTCTCTCCAAAAGTGAAGAAATACGGCTACCAGCAACTCTAAAGCTCCCGTATTAACACATCGTATCTAGTTCCTTCCATCCAATACAAAAACAAAAGATGTAAAATGAACAGATTGTAGTTCTAGAGGCATTCACGCTTTCTAAGTGTTTCTTGACAAACAACCATTTGTCTGTTTGCCCAGTAATTTAGTGCACTTAGTGTATAAATAAAAAAAAACTAAATACAACATGTATGAGTATTCTCCCTTCTTCCACTCTTCATGATAAGCTTAGCGCCTTCTGGCCCCATCTCCGGACTTTGCGTACAGACTTGATCGTGGTATCGATCTTCTCTTCTGACTCCTGGCAAGACAGCGAATGAGCTCATGTCAAACCATACCTTTAAAGTATAGATGCTCATTTAAAAAACGGACAAGCAGCTACTCTGTTTGTAAGCATGGACATCCTAGCTAATCATAAGCTAGTGCTATGCTTCCTCAAATAAACGTGTATTTCAGTGATGACTTTTTGGGGTTAACTTGTCAATTGTTCAGGTGAGTGGGAAATACACACAATATCCCCTTTGCAACCTTAGCACAGAGAGCAAATGTGCGTGAGTCTGCTCAGGGTGTTTGATGTTGGGTGGCTGCTGGTGCTTCAGCAAAGCTCCTGATCCCAGTGGAACAGTGTTTGATCTGGGCCTGTGCTCTCTTGTGTTGGAACAACCTGCTCAAGTTCAGAGATGTGAGCGCATCGTATCAGAGAGCAAAAGAGTTAATCAGCCCTTTGATCTGCTGTATAAAAAGTATGGTAAGTAAGGTAAGCAGTCTGCATTAAGGAGGATTTCTATAAGAAGTCTAGTATGAAAGGGGGGGGGGGAATCAATACAGCGTAATATCCTGAGACTTCCCCTTCTCAGCGCTACATTAGCACACTGATGCCGAGTGTTGATATTTTTGTTTGTATTTCAAGTCTGCAGATGAAAGACCACATCGTGATGTTCAAAAGATGTTCTTGAAGATGGGACAAATGCGTTTGAAATAGTGCTTCAGAGTCTGAAAAGCCTTGAATTTTAACTTGGAGGGTAACTTGTACTTGACTCTTTATTCATAGTTATTTTCATATGTTATTACCTTGAAGGATATGCTTTATTATTTACAAACCAAAGATTAACACAGACTGAAATATATCAGAAAATGTGATCAAATATAGACTTTAAGCTATCTGGAGTGTAGCACTGTTTGGTCACACAGACAGGAAGCAATGCAAACATTAACATCACACAAACACCAGACTAAGAGTCTACAGCCATGCTAATGTTTATCATGTAGTTTAGCAGTGTTAGCATGCTAACATTGGCTAATTAGCATGAACACAAAGTAGCCTACAGCTGAAGGTGTTAAGATTCACTCAAAGGATTTATCATGTGGGCATAATGCATATTTCTACCCAATGTCATGGCACACCAACCAATGTTTGTTTTTTCCCCTTTTCCGAATGAAGGGTCTAAGTACAGGGAACCCCGTTGAGGCACATTTGTGATTTGTGATATTGGGCTATATAAATAAAATTGACTTGACTTGACTTGACTTAATAAAACAAAATGTCGACCTCATGGTGGCACTAGGAGACAAGTCAGGGGATCACTTTAGCACAAAGTTGTGGAGATATTCACATTTCAGTGTGGACATAACTGACATAACTGACATAACTGACATAACTGACATAACTGACATTGATATCCCTAGAGCCACGCCACTAGCATGGCTAAAAAATAAATCACCATAATAAGCTATCGGGTTGAAATACTGCTTTGAATTTGAAATGGTTTTAGTTATTTTAGCCTACAACATTACGGTATTTATCAAAGTGCTTCAGTGATTATCAGACGTATGTACACTTGTTTGAACTATGCACTAGTCGTCTTTGTTTTTGTGGCAGTGTGGCAGTTGGAATTCATAATCCAAATCATGATCCAAAAAGCGTAATGAAGTTGATGCATGTAGTGACACAGAGAATATGTTTCATTCTTTGTAACATGTCTACAATTCATTATCTGAAGTACACACTCTTCCAAATTTGAAACCGCTGGTGTACTGCCTTGGGGTTAACAAAAAAAAATATTAACATTTGCTGAGCATTGATTTTACAGACAAACCATTAACAGCCAGGGACTAGCTTTTAGCCCTACAGAGCATGCAAAGTATTTGCACATCAGCTGAAATGTATTGGCGCACTGGAGCAGCAGAGGAGGAAGTCTGATGGGGTTTATCTCTGTTTGTCACTACCGTGTGGTGTGTACGCAGTTTCCCTGCCAGTGGCTGCGTTCTGATGCCAACCCACCATCATCTGCCAGAGATTAGAACAAGCTGGGTGTGTAGGGTGGAGCAGGAAGAGATAAAAACTGGGGGAAGAGGGAAGGTTTGGGGGCGTAGGGTGAAAGCAAGAAGAAGAAGTCTGAATAGGAAGCGAGAAAGAGGAAGAGAGATCTGCCCTTGAGGATGCAGTGTTCTTTGTTTAACTTTAACCCTCTCCAACTTTTAGACAACACAGAAAGGTTCACATAAAGCAGCTGATCCTGCACTACATCCTTACACAATACACGTCACTTGGTTATATGGGAAAAATGGGGGTAAACTAAAAAAAATTTGGTGGGCATCAACCAAACATCATTAAATCTTTGCCTCCGGTGTGTCTGAAATACTGGTGGCAACCAGCAACAATGTCAGGAAGGGAATCTTCCTAATCATCAAAGTAAACTTTATGAATAAGTCATCTCGAACAAAAAACACCTTGGAAGGCTGCCAACATCCTGGCTGTAAATTATGCTATAGCCTACAATCATTTACAACAACAGCAGAGAGCAAAGACAAAACAAAAATGTACCCACATAAAAGGATTATATTCCAGATTAAACTTTGGATATTATGTTGATGTATAACGCTGGCAAAACCTTTCTAAAAAATAAATAACTATTTTTCCTTTTTCATCTGTGGCTTTTACAGTAAAGGGGATGCAAACAACTATAGAGGCTTAATCCAATCATATTAAATCAAACTATGTGTGTTTCAAGACAGTTAAAATGAACACTCACAACATAGTAGCCATCAGGGGCCTTATTGAGAGAAGTGATTACTCCAACTGCAGAGATGGGGTCTGTGGGCAGCTGGTTGCTCACTTCAGACATGTCAAAGCTGTGTAAGAAAAACAGAAGAGCCTCATCACACTTTTGGCATTTCACCAGAACAAACGTACTATAATTATCCACAGTATGTTCATCTGGAAAGGAAAATTTAGATACATTAGGAAATTCATAAATATTAAAAGAATTGTGGTAAAATAAAAAAAATAAAAACCTGCACTTTGGGACATCAAGGGATTATTTCAAACGTGAAAACTTTTAATAAATACGCAAAATGCAGATAGTGAAACACAATGAGGATTGCACCCTTCAGGGTCATTAAATGGAGAATGGACAAGGTTTTTCTTGGCTAAAATGACCACATTATTGACTTCTTGATGAGGCTTATTAGGATCTAGAAGAAAAAGTGGCCCCCTAATCCAGGATCAAATGACAAGTGAGACCAATGACAAAAACAGCATTTGGAGACCACCCAATGACTTCACCAAATCACAAATTAGGGGGAGTGATCACATATTTTCAAGGAAGTCCCAATCAATTGCTATCTATTCCTGTCCAAGGGAATTTTTCCCTAATGGGTATGCAAGCCTTTTACAGGGTAAGTGGCTTTGCAATGGTTTCCTTACGCAATTTTATTAGATTAGGTTTAAAGCATTCTTGTACTAACTGACAAAGTTGCTGCATTCAATCTTGATGTTTACGAAATCTATTGCAATTAAGCAGATCAAATTAGGGGATTTACTCCAGAAACAGCTGTCTCTTTAACAAATGTTAGATAGCTGTACTTATTCAAATGAAACAGGATAGCAAATTAGCTAATAGAATGAAGGATCTCTTTGTAACATTAATTTGTTCAAAATGAGCTTTGTTTTCCTGCACAACATCAAGGCTTAGAGACTCATCCAAGCAGACCAAAGAAAAATCCATCCAAATGTATTTCCCACTCCCAGGTAAAACTCTGTATCCCTACACGGGATACAAACTTCAATGGTGTGTCTGTAATATTCAATACTGGGTTAATGATGACTACAGTAAACATGAAGCTTTATCTCCACACCAGGTATGTTAGCCATACTATAACTATATATGAGAGCTACACATTGGCACAACATGTAGAAGTTTACTAGCTAGCTAGCAAACATCTACAATGGCTATATAACATACATTACATGAATATCATTGTATTTTTGCTGTAATTATGACTTTCATTTTTTGTTATTTTGTCATTCATGAACTAATGATACAGTCTCAGTAGAAACTTAATATTAATTAAATTGGATAAGAAGATGCACAATTGGAAGTGCCACAAAAATAGTTAATAATATGCACTAACATGCTGTTCAACATCTGATGTAGTGCTAAACAGGAGAGCTCTGCAAATGTAGAGAAGTTGAACTAATGTTAAAAATGTACAGTTTATTGGCACATTGTCACTCTGTTATCCTCAGCTAATGCTAATGCTAATGCTAATTCATCAATAAGCAGCCAGTTCCGCATTTGCGTTGCTTGGTAACTAACGTAGGGATTTTGCGGACGCTATCTTAAAGTGGTAATGTACCACAATACAATGATGTACAATGTACAGCTTAGTGCTGTATTTCAAACATTATTAAATGTTGGCAAAGCTTTTTAAAAATGACATGACATTACTGTATGACTACATGTTTCACAGAAATCCACATGAGGACTCACGGCAGAGCTTTTTGTCGTCTATAAAAAATATATGTTTGAGTAAATAAATGAGTAGTAATTACTGTTAGACCACCGGAAACTATCTGGGCCGTTAGGAAGTGTATCTCAAATCCACAATAGTTGGGTTTTTGTTTACCTGGTTGAAACGTCTCCTGAGTGCTGCTGTCAACTTTTCAACTTCGGACCTTCGCCCCCCGCCAAACTGCCGGAAGTACTTACTTCCGGGTAGCACGGGTAATAAATGATTAACCACACACTTTGAATCCCCTTCTGTTATTTTATTTTTCATTTTTACTTCAGTTTACTTATTACAGGGGACAACTATTAACTGTGACTCCCCCCCCTCACTTCCCCCTAATTTATTGTATGTTATTTGTCTGTAGGCTATTGTTGTGGAAAGTCATTTTAATGTATCCTAATGAATCTTTTTGAAAATATTTTTATTATTTATGCTTATAGCTAAAAATGACTTGCTGATAAAAATCATAACATGCTGCTCAGTCAATGAGTTCAGCACAGAAGCACTGGATTCTTGACATCTAATACAACAGATGAGGACATCTTATGAAAGCACCATCAGATAGCTATATGAATGCTAAATGTGACAATTTACTTTGTCAGTGGGACTTGTGTGCACAAAGAGAATAAAGGCCCGAGCCAACAATGCCACACTGACTCGTGGGTGTATTTCTTTGCAATAACTTTTGAGATCCAATTTGGCTATGGTAACTAAATTAAGGTTGTGCTTCACTAAATGACTATCATTACGTAGATGTATCTACAGGTCATGCCTTCTGACAGTTAGTTGTCTCTCTAATCATCACATGTCATTACTGTAATCAGATAAAAGTAAGATAAAGAGCAATGTATTAGCTTAGTTGCAACATTAGGATGTCCATCTCCCAGAGTACAAAACTTGAAAGCCTCTCTGTAGACTGTCCAAAACACCAAGGGGCGACAGATGCTTTCCCATTGTCAAGTTTATTATTTCAACCCCCATCATAGCAATCAAATAAATTATTTCATTGTGCAACTATTATCCTAATTTATTTAAATCAAAGACTTGTTGCTCTGTTTTGTGACAGGGTGCCATATGCCAGTATGGTGTCTTCATTGTGGCCACACACTGTGAAATGTATTTATGGGTTTACATGGCTGCACATGATGTGATCAGTTTTCCCTTTTTTGCATTTTTATAGCGCTTCTATAATGAGAGAGGAGATGTTCAGAGGGAAACTAACACCTCATATGACCAGCAACTTTCACCACCTCCACACTTACTGTTGACGTTAATTAAAGAGGCTGTGTTTGCAGACAAGTGTTAGTTTCTAATTTTAATGTTTTTAATTATAAACAGGCAAATATGGCACTGCCTGTTTTTACAGCTCTTGTGTATTACATTCTGATTTTAGATGTCTCATCGTTTCAGTATATTTAGATGCAAATTAAACAACAAGCCTGCATACACCAGTAGCTGGTGCATGCAAACCACCTCTCACTTTGTTCCTCTCCTTGGTAACTCTAAAGGAATAGTTGAACCGATTAGCAAATACACAGTTTGGCTTTCTTGCTAAGAGTTTGATGAGAAGATCAACACCACTCTCTCTATATGTCTGAACCTAAATATAAATCCACCGCTGGTTAGCTTAGCTTAGCACAAAGACTAGAAACAGGGGGAAACAGCTAGCATTTCTCAAACTTACTATTTTATTAATGTTTGGGGTTAAACCTACAGTTGAACAATAGGAAGAAGTAATTTAAGTACAAATATTAAGAAGACATTAAATCAAATCATTGCCAATGAGTTTGTAATATTTTAATTTATTGCAAGTTCAGCTCAAATGTATTAGCTTTAGAGGTGCCGGTTTTGTTACCTTTGGACAGATGTTGAAGCTCACAGGGCTGAGAGTTTCTTTAGCCTTCATGTGCGCTGCGTGTCATTAAGAAAGTGATGGAGATCGTGATTAAAAGTGATAGTTATTACACACGATTAACAGAACAACTATTCACCACAACCTGCTGCCAAACAGTGTTCTTCAGATCATACCACAGCAGCAGAGCATGGATGTTCAGTTCACTGTGTGTCCAAATGAACATGTTGAAAGAGACTTTTATTTCTACAATAGTCTTACTTTGTCAGATACTGTAACACCATCATCCTCCTCCTCACAGACACAATCCTACAAACACATGCTTCCACATTGAGGTGTTGACAACCTACTGAAACAGGCATGCTCATTTAAAAAAATAAAGAATCCTTCACATGCCCCGGCAGAGAAGGTGTACACCTGCTAAAGTAATGCTCTAATTATGGAATAGGTGATGAAACACTCATCGAGAGTCTGGAGATATCAGCAACACATGCTAACTGTGAAAGCCATCAGCTATTACAGTGTTTTAATGTGCGGCACATCGCACGCTGAGGATTGTGGGGTAAGATGAATGATGGCTGTGGCAGATTTCTGTGGGGGAGCAGCCAGTGTAGGATGCATAGCATTACAGCTGGCATTTGGAAAAGGTTCATTAAAACTGTGATTTCTTTGTTCACGCTTTGTTTCCTGTGTGCTTTATGACACCTCTCAGTTAAAGTCGACCCCATAAACACTGGATCATCCGATACAAAATATCAAACACATATTCTGGTAACAATGTTGTAGCTGTGAGGGGTAATCAGTGTGTGACAGAAGAGCCCCTGGACCAAAATTATACCTCAGCGAACGACTTTGCACGCAAATGATAAAAAAAACAGCAAAGGTTTTCTTTTCGTGTGTAAAGGTCATTCACTGTGTTCTGTAATTTGCTGACACTAGTCTTGGGACCGAAGATGGAGATTTCTGTGTTGCCACCCCGAGAGTAATAATATCTCAACTTGGGAAATCTACTGCGCCCCAATGTCCCCCGTAACCCGTATGAACCCATTATGGGCTGTGTAGAAATCTGCAGGTCTCATTTCATATATGACCCTCACCCCCGTCCTCCTCCCGTTTCTGTCTACACATAAAGAAATCCCTGTGTCTCCTGAATAGCTTATAATAACAAGCTTTAAGAAGCTATACTCTTAGTGCCCCCATAGGATACGTCCTCGCAAGGCTCTATAATATCATGCTTTTTTTCTAATTAAAGGTCAGTTTGGTCCAGTCTCATTGTTGCCATGGCTGAAAAATCTCCTGAAACATGATGGCTTTGCCAAATGTGATTTAATTTTCCATTTATGCCATCTGTTTTCCTGGCCAAAGCACTGAATTGCACAAGTTGAAAAAGTAGGAACTGTCAGATTCAGTTTGTAATTCTTCACATCTTTCGGTGAAAAAAGAGGAGATGTCGTAAAGCTCCCATAGTTGATATATAACCTCCCAAGATCAATCAGCGGGTCTGTGTTTGACCTATATGGTGAATTCTTGAGAGTGCGTGCCCATGTCATGCATCTAGAGACAGTCAGTCTAACCGAAGTAATTTCTTTGGTAGTATTTTACATACGCTCATCTCTCACCAGCTTACACTTTATCGCTCAACTTATCATCAAACACACACATTCATACGTTCACATGCATCTGTGCATGTACACCACGCACATACGCATGCATACACACATATACTTTCCTCCGTCTGGTGGGGAGTCTGGACTGCTCCGACTGACTGCGCCTCACTGCCCTTGTGCAGTGGTGTGCCAGTTGTGCCTTCCCCCATCGCTGTGAATGCCACCATCTGGTGTGCCACGTGGACATCATAATCTCCCCTTAATTACATTAGCAGTGCAATCAGTTACTGCATTACAAGGCCGGGCGAAGAGCTTTTAAATCTTGGAGGAAATCATAAATAATTGCACTAAGTACCCAGCGCCAGATGTGCGTGCCAACTTGGCCGGCATGAGATAAATAGTAACCTCAACAACAGTGTTCAATATCGACTCTGCAAACATTTTTTGGGCAGTATGATCCTCTTGTTCTCTGCTCCCCGTCCCCGTCCCCGTCCCCGTCCCCGTCCTTTGGATTCTCTCACTTTGTGTGTCAAAGCACACGGAGAGGTTGGAGTCTATTGACTGTACAGTCGGTTACCTGTTGCTGCAGTATTTCCCTGCTGCAGTGTGACTGATGGCATCCAGGAAACAGTTTGTAACGAGGTGTTCACAGCGTCACCATTCAGTCCATTACTACACCCTTCAATCATTCCTCAGTCGTGTAATTAGATGTTTCTCAGGTATCTTGTCCTGGAAATTGAAATTCTTTATGGATTCTGAATACTTGAGCTAGGTGTGTGAGTGCAGGGCAGAGAGACATTACACGTGATGAGCCACCATCACGTCTTTCTCCTTGGAGGGGATGCTGCGTTGTGTCGCATGGTACTTTTCACTCATCTTCCTGTCATGTTCTCGGCTCCCAGGGCGGCTCACGCTGACACACATCTCACTCACTTCATTGCCAGCTTACAACTCTTCCTCTTTCCCAGTGGCTAGATGGGGCATCATGTTATCCAGTGTCAATACACCAGTGGTCACCAAAAGACTCTCCAATTAAACTTTGAGTAGGAGGCAATAATAGACATTTTCCATGTAAAACATCTTGACTCGTTAAAGCAGGAGAGGCACAGGTTTAACTAATAACTCTAACGAGTGGGAAAGCTGCACCGCCTTGCAACTGGGTTAATTAAATTGCATGCAGCCGTTGTTAATGTTATTCAATGCACATGTGTTTTTCTCAAAGTAACCTGCAGTGAAAAAAGTCTATTGTAGTTTACGCTGCAGAATTATATGAAAAAATAAATAAAAAAGATTATTTGCTGATCTACAGCATCACCTTATCATCCCCGTCCTTTACAAACTTCACTTCCCGTACTGTAAGTGTAGATATAACTACGCTGTATTTACGCCTGCAATTTAGTGTTTACACGTGTGTCCTGAAGGTGTTCATGATAAACACATCATTGCCCTTTACTGAAAGTATTCTGGTAATAAAGGTTAAAGAAAACATGAAAAGAATTGACCTAGAATGTCAAAGTAAAGAGATTTAAACTGTGTGAATGAACAGCGTTGTAACCTTGATGTTTCTCGCCACAATGACCCTGAAGAGATAAAGTTAATTGTTTTCTTAACTTGCGTGTACACTCTCTTGAACCTTTTTGTTTCTCATAATATGTTCATATCATTTAACTCAGAAAGTCTTGTAAGTGCTCCAAAGGATCCAAATGCATCTTTTACTTCTTGCACCCTGGATGCCAGAGGTGACTGAAGTTAAAACTCATTTATTTGCGTCCCCTTCTTCCCTGTGCTGATGTTGTTTCTCTGTGTGCCATGTCGATTCTCTTTTAGTCGGATTAAGTGTTGGAGATTCTCTGTGTTCATGATGAGGTCAAATATTTACCGCCATTTGTGTTTTCTAAGAAGAAAGCGTGTTAATAAAAGAAAGACTCGCAGCGTGTGGCATGGAGACGCACTCTCACCGTGTAAATAAGATACAAAATTCACAAAAAGGCACCTTGACGATCTATCTCCTGGATGGAGATATTGATATTAACACGTACAATGCCCAATTCAATTTGATCTCAATCTGGCCTTCAAAGTGCTATTTAAATGAACGGGTGTCTTTTCAACTAAACAATGTGAGAGGTGGGGGGTGGTGTGTGTGTGTGTGTGTGTGGGGGGGGGGGCACAGCAGAGTGAAGAAAGAGAATTACAGATATTGACTAAATACGTCTTATCATTTATCATAATTTCTCCATCCACTTTGTCACGGCTTCAGCATTTAAGGAAGATAGATGATACAAGATGTTGTCCTCTCTTTCATACTTTCCATGCTCCAGGAAGTGTGTCCAATATGGACTTACTTTACCTCTTTGCAATTCAGTTGGCATGCGTTTGTCACCGTCTCAGCATGCCGTGTATCTCGTGCTTGTTTTTCTACTTGCTGTGCTACGGGACATCTGGCATTTGGACCTTTAACCTTTATGATAAAGGATGCATTTCATGAGCGGCAATATATCTTACTAATAACAAATATTTAGAGGGCAGCGTGTCAAATTACTACACGGGTGTTTTAGTTGACTAAGCGGTTGATATATGTTCTTCAGGGAGTTTTTGAAGGCGCCACAATGTCAGTGTAGTGTCATTAAGAAGCAAGGCTTTGAAAGGTGTGGCATTTGCGATTTTGCGTGCCTGGTGGGCTTTATGCTGAGGTGGTGGGCTCGGCAAGGGCGACCATTAATATCTTGGAGGGAATATTCCCTTGGTGAGGTGACTGGTTGGAGAAGGTCCTGCTCCGGAGCAGACACCTACAACATGAAAGTTCAAAAAAGTGCTGAGCGTGAGCTCGACTAGCAGCAGCCATCTGCTCCCCTGCTAACTAATGCAAAATATCCACCGTGGACAAATCTCCAGGAGGGATGTGATCTAGTGTCCAATTTTTCTTCCAGGAAGGAGCTTCCTCCATCTAGAATTAATCATATCACACATACCGTATCACCACAAAGAGTTATTAGTTTAATAAGATGTAGTGATATGCTTTAGCTATCACAACAGTTTATTTCTTGTTCTTCATACAGTGATTTCCACATCTATTATACACGCAGGACTTTGTCACTCAGCTCTCTTATGTATTTGAATATGTTGTTTGCCCCGGTGTGGTGATTTACAGGGAACATTTGATCAGAGCTAGCCAAGCAAGCCTGGTCCACCAGGGAGCCAGGCATTTTATAAGGGTATAAATAATCAATGACACTGCATCTGTAATGGCCTGTAATGCAGTTTGTTAACTCCCCCACTTCACCCCGCCCCCACCCAGAGCGCCGCGTTTGTTGCTCAAACAATGGGAGCGGATTGTCACAGCTAATTGACAAGGCAGGGGAATCTCTCTTTAGCTGTCTGTCTGTCTGTCTGTCTGTGTTAGTCTGACTGCCCACGACTCCTCTTATATCATGCAGCAGGACACCTTTTAGTTTCGTGGAGCAGCTTTGAGCCACGTGTGAATGCGGCGTGTGTGTGCGTGGAAAATAAAAGTAATAAAGTCCATATTGAATAACAACCTATGCATGCAGAGTTAGATTGATTTCATCTGATTTCTTTTGTGTCTTTTCAGCTGTTTATTATTATGTGCGTCAATCCTAGATTAACTTTTATTGATCAATTATATACAGAAAACCCACAAGGGGCTTAAAACATCTGCCAAAGAGTTCAATTCTGTGACCTCAAATGCCAGACACATGTAAGCCTTCTTTAATGAGTGTGCTTAGTGAATGTTTCTAATAAGTTAAAAGAGGAGCTCTGTAATATCTGATCTTCAAAGACATCACTGTTCCATCCATGTCTCATATTTCACATAACAACCCCCCATCAAGTACACTCCCCCGCCTCCCCCATAACGCATGCATACACCCACAGCCGAACATGCATACATATTTTGAGTTGCACCCCTCCCCCCCAATCTCACCCATGAGCCTCTGATTTCCATTATTATTAATATCTGCCTGTTTAATTTTCAGCTCTGTCATAATGTGTCGGCCTAAACTACAAGAGACAATCCCTTATTGATTACTTTCCCAGCAGCCCCGGCGCATGCCCCAGCTGATCACGCCTCTCATGCACAGACATCTCATGCATTTCAGATAATAAGCTGCTGCTCTGGAGTTGAAACAAATTGGATGTGCAGTCAGTCACTGTCCAAGTGAATCATGTTGCAGTCTGTCAGTGGACTAGGCTTGGATTATCATCTTACCCAAGCGAGGCAAAAAAAAAGAGGGAGAAAAAACGCCACGAGCACCTGCCATGATGACAGGGTGGTATATGTGAGCATGACTCCCACATTGTTGCTGATTTGATTATTGATCACCCTGCATGCTGCGATATCTCATGTATATTCATGTTCACAAAGTTATGCACAAACACGAAGGCACTTTCTCCCAACATGTTGACAAAGGAAGACGAGACGCGACCGAGATAAAAGAAATATTTGATATATTTGACATCCTTATGTGAAGTTGTCTTGATAACGAGAAAGTTCTCCCTCATCAACAGACTGTCTTTTTTTCTATTTTTCATTCATTCAATTAAAAAAGAATTGCTCTTTTTCTTTATTTTGACAAAGTTTCGGAAACAAACAAACATACATTCCCTCAGCGTTCATGGTGCATATGTGCTTTAGGGTATTGTGAGCGCAAAGTACCGGCTTTCAGCATTGCAGCTGATGGCATTTGGAAAAGTTCCCATGAGAAGAAATGTGACAAGATATGAATGAAACAAGTCATTAGTCCTCTGAATCAATGAGGGGTAAAGGCCTTATTAGAGGCAAACTTTTGTTTACATGACAATTTAATACAATATCAGAAAATGGTGACACAAACAGAAGGATCAGCGATGAAATCTCTTGTTTATGCACCATATTTTCAGAGCTGTCAACAGCAATCTCTGCAGCATGACAGCGCTTGTGAGCTTACAATAGTAGATGCTAGAACACCATGCTCTGCGCACATGTTACACTGTACATGGACAAGGCGTACACTCTGCCAGAAACTATATCCAACAGCAAACAATGGCACCATTGTATTAACTTGCGTTTGGATTCTGTAACAGCAAGGAAATAAAGCATCCTGTCACCCTGGACCTGGCTCCGTTTCAAATTCACTGCACTTTCACGTTGTGGAAATCAAAAAGGGAAGTTTTTCAGAGTTTCACGGGGAGACATGATTAATAATACATCAGGATTATAGAGCGCAGACTGTGCTGTACCGACTTTAATAAGTCCGTGGAGGGAAAACAAACCCAGACTGTAAAAGCAACCGCACTCTCTGCCTGCAAAACATCTGCATTTAAACACCAATAAATCTGCATTTTCCCCCTCAGCGTTAAGCATAAGTTCATTGCTAATGATTGAAATACACGCCTAAATGTACTCATAGCTAACATGTATGGCTGCTTGTCTCACACTTTTCACAAACAATATGAAATAATGGTTTTATTTGGAGAAGTACACCTGAGCTACTGCGGTTCGCTGCGAAAACCCTGAGAAGTAGAATAATTGGCACCCTGGTGTAAGGCTCCCTGTGTTTGGTGCCAGCTGTTTAAAATATGGATGATATTGTTTTCATTGCCGGGCTTTTATTGAGTTCCACTTGGTCCGTGCAGCATAATCCTCTGACTCTGACCTTTTCTGCCATGTGGGAAAAGTAAATAAACAAGGCACTGATGTATTTCCTCTGTTACCAGAGGAGCTGAGCAGCAGCTTTTCAGTTGATCATATTCAGGTGTCTGGATTCAGAGAGCTGTCTGCGGCTGCCTATAGAGCGGTGAGATACCTTTTTTCTGTGGAACAGGCTGAGAATAATAGATGATGGGGAGGAAGAGAAGAATTTATTGACAACTGTGATCGGTGTATAGCATTTGCTCTCTGGCGTAATCCGCCTGCTAGCAAAACTACAGCATGTTTACCGTGAGACGTTTGAGTCTGAGCATTCTTTAAAAAGTGCAGGAGAAACAGAGTTAAAGTGCAATTTAAAAATGCATCTTTGAGACGCTGATGTGATTCATACACTGAGATTTGCCAAAAATGAACAAGCGCTCGTAGGAAAGAGCCGAGTTCTGGCACAAGTTGTCCGAAACAGTAAATTCTCCTCCCGCCTCAGATATGACATGTCCAGCACAGCGGCTGTGTACAGTACGTGGGTATCACACTAATCTCATTGCATTATTCCACTCATGACCATCGGTTGTTAACTCTTGCATAAATACATAGATAAGAAAATGATTACATTTAAGTCAAGTCTTTCTCGTTCTCCACTGTCTCCTTAAATCATGCACAAATGTGATAATTACCCACACCAGGCCAAAAGGGCCCATCACTGCCACTTTGAATCCAATAAACGCCACGACCTGATCACTATAATTGACCATCTATCAGGGTCATTGAGGAGTCCAATGTTGTTAACCGCCGCTTATAATCCCTCTTGATCATTGCTAATTACAGAAAGTGGGAGAAACCGATATTCCAGATACGCAGAGAGCAGCTGCCAACCATTTCAGAGAGGTGGGATGGGATGTTTTAATATCAGTTAGTTTGAAAAAAAAATGACGCTCCACAATCGGCCTCTTAATATAAGTATTGGGGTCCGATGTGAACTAAATGTTCAGCTAAAATTAGAATAGTTTTAGTTTTAGCTCGTCGGTGTACCAATTACCCTCGAGCAACACTGTCAATCAAATCTGATCATCCGCAAGGAGATTCACTTTTCAACTTGTTTTCAACTGTTAGACTCTTAATTAATAACAACTTTAACTGATTGCTGCTCATTTAGTCCCAATTATTTAATGTTATACAGAAATACTTTGATTTAAAACCAAGTTTTCTGAGGCTGTAAGGAGTTTTACATTGTAAGAGCTCACCTGCGTCCGCACCAGTCATAGCTGTGATTTGCTTTCGTTTAGTTTTCCGTGGTAAATGAGATCATTTAATCTACAAATGTATTATATTGTAACACATTTAACTTGGTGTTATACTTAAAGGCCTGTTAAATAAGAAAGCCTTTTGATTTACTCTGGGGAGAACGGCCGTCTGGTCGTGAATTTCATTTAGCCCTGGAACATTCTGTGAATATGAGGCGCACTCTGTCAAGTTTTACACAGATGTCACGTTTGCAGATGACCTCTAATGACATTTTGAATAAGCCTAAATATGCACACACTATAAAAGCATATTGCTACCTTTTTTTAATAGTTCACATTTAAAAATGACATTGCCTCTGCTAGCATTTGCACTCCATTTCTCCCAGTGTAGTCTTCTTACTGTACTGTTCACTGGGGCAACAAGTCATTGAGAAAATGTACAATTTATTGAACTTTTATGGAAAGACCCTTACCCCTTTCACCACCGCACAATTACGTAAAAGCCATCTAGCCCTTGAGTAACCCTTTTTATAGTAATTCATTTATGACTCTGGTTACAGAAGGGATGCCTCTGCTGCCACAAACACCCTAAAACATGTGTGGATGGCATGAGGATGAAATCCACAATGCACTGAAGGGCACAGCTTTCATCAAGACATTCTTGCTTTTCTTCATAAGCACGTCATAAAATATATCATTCCGCTTTTTTTACAATCGACTTGTTTCATTACAAAGTTGTACATTTTATTTCCACGAATGGAAATGACACAACCAAGGCTCATTTGGGGGGTTTTTTTTGACAAAAAAATGTTTTCCCTTGATAGAAAACATGCCGCTCAGATGGCTCATTTCAGAGAGGGAGGGGGAGAGCATTAGAGGACGGACAAACTAAAAGAAGACAGGAAACGACGCGACAGACACAGGAATAAAAAGGAAAATGAGACAAAAAGATTGAGTGAGTGGTCGAGAGCCTCCTATAGTCTGTCCTGAGATGAGCATGATGATTGCACCCACATTCCACTGCAGAGCTTAAAACCCTTGGAGGCTTCTGGAATGTGAAAACCTTCTTCTTCTCTCTTTATAGTACAACACTTAGGCAGCGTACCACTTCTTTTTTTTCCCTTCTCCACCCTGAACATTGCTCACATCGCTGTTCCCTGAAGCTTGAAAGCACAACATTTCTCAGCCAGCAACTCCCACTGGGACTAAAGCCCAGAGATGGAAATGCAAAGGATATGTTTTATTGGACAGTTGCAGACAAATAAATCTAAATATGTATTTTGGTCATGTTTGTGTGCCGACTGCATCCTGAGGGAGTTTAAATGATTATATGACATAAATAACGCCGCTGTAGCATGATATTAGGTCATATGTTTACATACATGGACCTAAGGTCAGGGAAGAAAATAAATCCAAACGCTATTTCTCTCTTCTTGTGAAGTGAACATTGTTTTGCTAGCATACATACATGGTGCTTGAAGCCATGCTTCCCAGTGTGCACGGACTATTAATGAGAGATGGAACCATACAGTCGGATAAAATATACATACTTAAGTGGATAAAAGTCATAGCTGTGTTGAGGCCTGCCAGCGAGCCACAAATCAACCTGTCCAGCGTGTGTGTGTATGTGTGTGTGTGTGTGTGTGTGTGTGTGTGTGTGTGTGTGTGTGTGTGTGTGTGTGAGGGGGGGGGTCACCCTGAATGAAATGGTTTAGGCTCACTGATGTGCGCAAAGGAAAGTCAATGGGAGGTGTCAATGAGAGGGCAGGCGGGGACTCCTGCAATCACATGTCCTGTGATTGACATGGCCTAACCTGGGGGGCTGTGTGAGATGTCAACATAGTGCAGCCCCTTAATATGGCCCCAGCTGACGTCCCCTCACAAGGAGCGCAGCGAGTTATGGGTCAAGACTGTAGGTTATGCGACATCCCTTTGATGATGTCTTACAGGGCAGTTATAGGCTTTCATTTAAATTGTTTTCATTCTTTTACTTCATTTTGTGAGATTGTAAAGAGAAATATATTAAGTATAGTCACAAATTGGGCGTTACAGTGGAAGAATATTTATTTTTCCAGGCCTGCTTTTAGATCACTAATCTCTCAGCAGGCTAGCGTCAATGCCTATTAGTATTGGCATATCCGTTCTGATTGATGATTTTCTTCCACCCACTTTTTGGTGAAGTTGATGGAAAATGTCATCTCACTTTCCATTACAAAGCTTCTAAGAAACGCTCGACTAGGATCTTATTTTGTACTAGAAAATTGCCATAATAATGGCTGACATGATTATTATACTTTTAAAACGTGCTGGTGCAGCGTTGTTTGGTGTTTGTATGCCCTGGAAAATCTATCACAAGGAAGAGATTTAGGCTTTATTATTGTACGTATACTCAATACTTCAATATTTTCCCAGAGTTTTAATTTAACGTCCTTTTTTTAATGTACCTCATTTTCAAATAAAATACCAATATTTGTAAAAAAAATATTTTCTCCTTCCCAAGACTCCACTACAATAACAAAGAAGAAACACTCATGTGCTCCAACTTCCCCATGTCTTTGAAGGTAGAGCAAACTTGGGTGGGGGTGGAATGGCGGCCTGTGGCAAACTGCACTTCAGAGAATTCAGCCCCCTTTCTCTTTCTGCCACATGTGACAAGTGAGCCATGCAGCTTTGCAGAATTATATATCTGTGTGTCTAATTATTTCTTTTCAAGTCCATACAATAAAAGACTGCATGCTTTTCTCTTGCCTGGGCTAGGACAGCAGGAGGAGTGCCCTCCAAAATATTCCCTCTCATGCCTCTGACATGCACATCTGTCTGCACGTCAGCAGAGCAACTTTCTCAAAGTCTTTGGTTTTAATGAAAGAGATCTAGGAGCTACAAATGCAATAGGTGCTGTGATGACACATTTCAATTCCATTGTGCAAATAGAATCTCTCAGACTTTCTTTTAATCTTTATTACGCACTGCTTCACAGTTCAAACTGCAGCGACGACGTCAGACAATCGCCCTTCAAAACAAGACGTACCACACAGACTGTATTGCGATAAAGGTGTGTTACATGGAAACGCATGTGGAGAATATCGGCCGTTATCGTAGCAGCAGAAATATTGAAATTGTTTGCATTTATATAAGTTATTTTTTGATATCTCACACAAGTAAAAATGTTGCATGTTGATTGTGTTTTATGTTATGGAAGTGGACCATTTCTCCAGTATTTCTTGCAATGAAAGATGGCTGTTAGGAAATGCTTCTGCTGCAGTGCGGTCACAAGGGGGTAGCATTGACACAGTTGTTTAAGCCCTTTAGCAGGCAGCCCAGCAGCAGGACAAACTGCCTTTGATGTAATTGAGGTCTTAGACCTCTTAGAAAAGCATATATTGGTTTGTATGTGGAAATGTTCAAGGAACAATGGATTTCCATAAGTGGATGTAAAATCGTATTTGGAGCATCCCCAGCATGCTAACCACTCTCTAAACAATAAGAAAAAGGACTCCTTCAGGATGGGACGTGTAATTCCAAGGCACTTACAGGCTGGAAATGTAATGGAATGTAGCATTAGGATTAAATGTGTGACTAAAAGATACAGACTTGACTAGTTTTGGGCCCTTTCGTTGGTGATTCATTCAAATACATTTGTAGATATTCTCAGTTCTGCACAGCAGTGCTATACATCCTAATAGAAGTCAGCCAGCATCATAAAAGCACAGCCTTTTGTCTCTCTTTCAGTGGAGAGATTAAAAGTACATTTGTTTTTGCTATTGTTTAGAATCACAAATTTGATCTTTTTTTTGCCTTGAAAAAAAATAAAACTCAGAGGAAAGCAGGAGAATTATGACTTCCAACCTGTATAGATTAAGCTGTTAATTATCAATCATTCCACAGCCACACAAGTATTCCCCTAACTAACATTTCTCTCTATCCATCTTATCATCCGAAGTAATACTTAAGAGTACGAGTCTGGCAGGGACTCATAAATAAAGGTTACCTATTTACATATTCAGTTTATCATGAATATTGCATACTCTGTACATAAAAATTCAAATGCAGTGTTTATGAAATATGATCATGCAGCAAATGTGAGAAGACACCGAGCACAGCCCATTCATACACAGAGGGGATTTAGAGCAGCCCTCTGTGATTAATAAAGAATGAAATAGACATTAGACCTACAGAAATTAACTCCTGCTCAAAGACCTTTTGTTTGTCTCTTACCTTATTAAAAAAATAATATCTAAAGTATTATTATTGTTGTATTTATAATCCAAAATGTGTACTTTACACAGGGTTATAGATGGATTAACTAAGCTAGTGATATATTCAAACCTTACCTGTATCTATACCTCACCCAACACAATTATTCAGTATAAAATGACAACAATACCGACGTGTTCCTCCTTGTTCCACACGCTAGGAGAAATACAAGCACTTGTGCACGTAAAGTAAAGTAAAAGAATATACGCATACAACCACACACAGACACACACCGTGTAAGAGAAGCTGTTTGGTTTGCAGTTAAAACGGCTGAGGGGAATAACGGTATAAAGAAGCAAACATTGTGCAGCAAGTGTCTCATCTCCTCTCATGAACTAGTTAACCTGAAAGAATACGATCTACAAATGTGTTTCAGCAAAAGCAAATTACCTGGGTTTTGTGGAGGGGAACTAATCTCTCCAAGCATGACACTGGACAGGAAAGGCCTCTTACTGTTATTATGATGTGTCGGCTTGTGTTAGATGGAGGGCCTTGATGGCCGCATCAGGAAGGAGCATTGAAGCCCCTCTACCATGACAGCCCTCTGATGGATGTACAGGCGGTGGAGGGGCAGGGGAAGATGGAGGTTAGAAAGCTGGAGATGAGGAGGAGAAGGAGGGTGATATGAGATGCTGTGGGGGTTATATACAATAGTAAATACCTACAAATGCAGCGCATTAGCAGTAGGTGCAGAACCCGAGATAACATTAGCATGCACGATAAAGCTTTCAATTGGACAGGCCATCTCCGACACAAAATAAAGGCCCTGTGTGGGGAATTTTCAAAGCCTATTCCTTGTGACCTGTGATGATTTGTTCTCTATATGAAACAGACTGATGATACATTGAATATCATTTAGGGAATCAGAGTATCTGTACATTCAAGTTTGACACTTTGTGCAATGCCATAAATATTGTTGACACAATAGGAAACGAAACATAATTATGTACGACGGGGAAGGAAGTGGATTAGAAAAAGCGTACCAACAGTCTTCTGTGGAAGTCTTGTGTTTGTTGATTTGTCAAAGTAGCGATAGATAACATTTGTGCTTATAATATTAAAGTACATTTTAATTGCACAATGTAATGGCTGTAGAATAATGACACCATCAGTGTTGACAGTGGTTCCCTATAAGCTTTGCTTTCAGGATGCAATTACGTCTGCCTCCGGGTCACGATCTCCCTTTCACAATAAAAGCCCTTGACATATTCACTGCATCACTACTTACCAGAGAGCATTTCGCTAAGAGGCAACTCAACTAAATAGCTACAGTTGTTTGCCAACAGGAGCAACGACAAACTCTACTCAGCGAAAGAGGCAAAGAGATAAAAAAGTTCTACTAAGCTAGATCAGGAAGTAACTAAGTAACTGAGGTTTCTAGTGGACAAGCTGCTAGCGGTGTTACTAACGATATATGAACAAGTAGATCGATCGGGGGGACTTCTCTGTTTTTGCTTCACCAGCTTTTGCTGCCACATTAATAGTTGTGTTACATTCTGCTGGTGTGGTAGACGCTCTGTCGACAGGCACTTGTTGGTGTGTCACAATGTTTTTTATCCTTCATCTGAGAATGCTCTCACAGCTGGGAGTGTCTCGCACACAGTATCCATACTAAAATATTAATAGCCAGATTTTTCCCCCCACGTCAGCAGGTTGTAATTCGACTCCTGCTTTAGGAAATGAAGTTTCTGGCGACGGATCTCCCGGTTGAACGTCGGTCCCTAGGTTCCTCCTCATCTTGCTCCTTTGGGTGTCCCGGGAGACAGCGGGTTGGGGAAAGTGTTGTGGAGAGAGACGGTGCTCCTCCTTGGCCTGGTAAAGATTGGGGGTGCCGACGCACAGCGGGACAGGTGTTCTAAGCTACACACAGGGGAGTCTCACCAGACTGCAGAGCCTGGCCTACATCCATCTCTGTACCTGGGGAGATAAATGGAAAAATGTGACCCAAACAGTCCAACATCACAGCCATGGCAGGGACGTGCTCTAACAATGGGGAGAGGGGAGGGTTCCCCATATCATTATTAAGAAATGAGGCATACACTGCAATTAATTCTAACCCTAAATGAATGTCTAGTGCTTCCAGCATACCTCTCTGTGCCAATAGAAATAGATTAATAGTGCAGAATAGGGGAAATAATCTTATTCGGTACCATGCTGCACTGATATAAAATGGGCTCATTTCTTGATCAACATTTTTTGTCATCTTGCAAACCCTACTTTTTTCTGGCCTTTATTGTATAAAATGGTGTGATCTTTCCACTGCCCTTTGTCTTGGAAGAAAAATTAATTCTCATTTGCATTACCACGTCTAAATGTCAGCCACCGATATTTTGTTAGACATTAGTAAAGCTGGCAGCGAGAGGCGCTGGATAATTGCACTCAGCCTAGCAGAGGGATTTACATAATTTCAGATAGCAATTAAAGAATCCTTGGGAATTTTCATCCTGGCCTCTCTCTCCAGCTCACTCCTACAGCAGTACAAAAGAAGCATTCGTTTACATTAAGCTCCATGCTCCTTGCGGTTCATTTGCATGAAATTAAAGGTTTTCATGATCTTGAACAGCAGGGTAACATTTAAAATGCTGTTTTAAAGCCCTCACCTTGGAATAATGAAACGCTTCAGTTTTTTTTAGAAGGCAGTGGGAGTTCACTAACTGCCTGTCCACAGTAAAACTTTTTCATTTTCTATTCACTCATTCAATATTGTATGATAATGATTTTAATTAATTTAAAATACCACTTTTTTTCCTCCCCCTCTTTTCCAAGGTCCCCTTTCTCTTTGATCTAACCATGTCTACCTCCGCCTCACCTCTCACCCAGCCCTTTAAATATGACACGATGAAAGAAAAAGAGCTTTGAAACGCATCAGAAACATTTCCTCTTACATGAAATAACAACTGAACATACACTAAAACCTACTTCCTGCCTCTTTGCCAGGATAAACCGACGTGGGAACTTCTTCCAGAGCTGTGAAGATAAACCTCTCATGTACAGTATCTTTAATTAGGTCCCTGTGGGTCCCGGTGTTATCTGCCATGCTGATTAGAATGAACATTAACTTGCTTTAGTCCTGAATCTGATACTATACATCCGTGCTTGGTGACAAAAGTGCAAAATCCAATTGGACATATTTTTTTGCAGACAACACATTCCCCTATTTTCTAAGCATATATATATTTATATGAGCTATTAGAATTATTTCTCTCATGCTAGCTGCAGGCAAAGCCACATTGCTTTAAATCCTTCATGCCTTCTTGGTGTGGCCTGGATGACACATTTGATCTGGGTGTGGATCATCAGGATTAGTTAAACCAAAGCCTTCTCTTGGGAGGTCTGTGGCTCAGTAGTCCAATGTGCATAATATTACTGTACTTAACAATATTGTGAGTTTGCCAGCTCTCACTTCTGTGTTTTATCTGTATGCTCTATCCAATAAAACAGAGCTATAATCAAAAAAAAAAAAAGAAGCTTTGTTAAGACAATAAAGCTTTGTCACAGAGCTCAGAAATAAATACAAAGCCTCATCTGAACAATACCCTTCACACTTCTTCCTTGATTCCCCTTCCATCCTTAAAGGCATCACTGAACATTTTCACACTAGTCGTCCCACCGCTGTGAAATAAATTGTGACAGTAACTCAATATGAAGTGAAATAGCTGAGAAAGCCTTGAGTTCACTTGCGCTGACAGTGCTGTTTAATTCCATCTTGTGCCAGCCTGACATTTCTGCTGCCACTAAATATTAAACATGTGTACCCGTTTCATTTGCATCTGGTAATGAGGTGGGAGACAGCAGCCCAACTGGTCAAGCCTCTCTCGCGCGGTAGTGCGTCTGCGCGTCTGCGCTACCTCCAACACAGTCACATGGACAAGGGTGAACCAACAGAAATATTTAGAGTGGAAAGGGGGCTGAGACAGAATGGAATAGGAAAAAAAAAAAGGTGGGGGGTGGTGGGGAATGAAGGATAGAGCACCCTTGTGTGTGTATGCTCTCCAGAATTCAGAAACCAGTTTGGAATGACCCCAGCTATCAAGCAGTGTCTGCTTTGGCTGACATTTCTCCCTGAATCTTTTAAGATGTATCCCTTGCTCCAAAATGCATTAGTGGAGAGAGGAGAAACAGAGGCACAAGAGGAGAGGGTTAAATGTGATTGCTCTAAATGTCATCACATCTTCATAATGCAATATATATTCATGATCTGGCAGTCCAAGGTGGGGGGGGGGGGGGGGGGGGGGCAGACATCACAATTGTGTTCTGTAATTCAAATGTTTTATCCCAATTTTGATTCGCCATACAATTCTGGGCAGACATCTCCAACCTGGGTGTGCATCTGTTTTTTTTTTTTTTGCCTCTATACATTTGGATGCACTGGGATGCTAATATGTTAGACAAGCTAGGTCTACCCAGTGGTGGGCCGTCAGGGCCAGCAAGGCCTTCTCTGCTGGCCTAAACATCATCAGAATATAAATGTAATTTTTATATATCTTTTCCACAAATATGTATTAAATTATTCCCCATAGTCTATTCTCTTCATTTCATAGCTTTCCTCTTGGTTGCGCTGCTTCCAGCCTCAGATGGAGATTTGGAGGTCTGGCCTTTATGTTAGAGCTTTTATCCAATCATATTTCAGCCATCATGTGTTGCCAGGGTCCAAGAGATCTGCCCTGAGGCCTTCAGAAGCAACAGTTCAGGCACCTGTCGCTTAAAGTGAACGGAAACAAAACTGTGGCGTTAACCAATCAGATTTCGAGTTGGGGACACCGGGGCCAGCTAGCAGGCGTACGATAACGTCAGCACGTCCACGTCTTTTGATTTGATACGCACTATTGAGAGGCAGAGCTATGCAGAGCTAGCAAACTTTGAACGAGCTAATTTGTGTAGATTTCTACAAGCTGTTTTTTTTTAACCCACAATGGCTGAAGGAGGAGAAGAGATCAATTTGGTCGCAGATATAATTACAACGCCATTTTCAAGACGAACTGCTGGGAATTCCTGCAATTTACAACTAAATGTTTCGTAAATATTAATATAACTCTGTTGTTAAGGTGATGCAACGCCCGGTTATACTGCGTTTCTGTCTATGTATGTCTAATGTATAGTTTCTAGAGCCATGGCGTCATAATGATGGTATTAAGAGGGGGAATAATTCAGGTAGGACTGTGTAGGACATCACTGAAGGCCTAGGTGTGAAATGCATGGCCCGCCACTGGGTCTACCATCAGCCATATAGCCGTGGCGGAGGAAGTATTCCAGTTAATCAATATATTTTATATTAGCAATGGCTCAAATGAATTGAACGTGATGGGTTGCTCGTAGGTATGAACCCACAGGATCAACTAGAACTAGCTACATGTAGCATTACTCTTATTGCTCTCACATCGTCTGTACACTGGCAGTAAACATTGTGGATCATCAGCAGCTATAGCACCAGAGTTGGTGGAGTCCAAAACAGAGATAACATGAGAATATTGGACTACATTCATCAGGTGGCCAGAAACATGAATGCTAATTAATACAAATGAGCTCCATAACTGAAGGAATTGTTAGCTAACAAGTTAGCATATCAAATGAAAAGTGATAATACTGTATGTCAGTGCTGTGCAGCCCACAAGTGTATTGCATGTATAGCATCACAAGCAAAAGCTCCACATTTAAAAATGTACGCACGTCGTATCAGCAACAAATACTGTACAAGTACTCATTGGTACACTAGGGTTATGTTGTAGCTAGTTGATGTGAAGCTACTTTTAACCTTTGTATATACTTTTGTTTTGTGCATAATATCCTTACATGCAACTGTCAAATCACTATCAGTCAAAAGTACCAATGTAATGGATTAGAAGTATGAAATATATACTCGAGTAAAGTAGGCTACAAGTACATTAAAACACTATTATTATACTAAAGTACAGTGAGTTAATGCAGATGCTTTCCACCACTGGACACCAGGCATATTAAATAAAACACATTTATATGTATTTACTTGTACATTGATGATATATTTAGCTTTTTATTGACTTAACATTAATGTGGGCGACTTAGCAAAGGCTTATTTTTCTATCTGGTGTGTTATACTGATTCTGCATTGTACTTCTCGTTGTTTAGAATAGAGAAACCAGGTCTTCTGATGTTCTTGAAATGAAAGAACAATATTCTCTTTCCTCTGTCAGACTCTCATGACAGTGTAAAGCCATAAGCCCTTTTCAAAAGAAATCAACTCCATGTGTGAGGAAACTTTACACGTTCATTTTACTTGTATGACTTCCTACGCACAGATTTACCTCCCTTGTTTTTCTTTTGTTGCAGCCAGTGTTAAAAGGGAGATGTACTTCTGTCATTGCCCTGTTGGGCACACCGCTCCGCAACAGTTAAAGTTTGGAGACACCCTGCCTCTCTATGAGGGCTTGTATTGCTTTCATAATATGTATCAGAGATGTCGCAGGAAATCAAACCTTGATCAAAACAAAAGCTGACTGTCGAGGAGAAACAGGGAAACATCAAAGAGCTTACAGTAGAAAGGCAGAGGGTGGTGGAAGTTGGGTGTGTGCGCTGGTGGTGGGGGGGCTTCCCACTTCTTGTTAATTCTCTTCATGAGAGCCGTTAAGCACATTCAGCAGTCATGGAGAATTGTGTCCACTCCTGGGCCTCCGGTGGGACTGCGTGTCCTGAGGTTTACTGTTGCTAGCTTGTCATGTCCACGTCAACAGCACTTATCGCCTTCTGTCTGAACGCTGAGACATTTCCCAGGCATTTAGCTGCCTGTTTGTCTTCTCTTGATTTCCCCTCCAAATCTGTCACATATAGTCCTCACCTGACACCTCACGGAGTGCTCCTCTCTCAAAAACTGTCAAAACAGGGAGATCCAACAGGAAGAGATAGCAGCAGGGAGCCGCAGATTGCCAAATGTTATACACTGATCAGGCGCAGAAAATAATGACCTGCGCAGACAAAAACAGTCTAGGATCATTTACTTCATCAACTCGCTGACTGCTATCCAAATAAGAAAAAAATGAAGAGTTTCGCAGTTCATTTGGACACGGAGTTATCAAGTGCTGCTTTATGCTGCTCGCACATTGTGCCGTACGTCAATAACACGGAGTCCAGAGTTTTCACATCACCGAGACTTTCTCTGTCCTTTCTTTCTTTCTTGGAGTAAAAGCACTGGCATGAAAACAATGCACTTCACAGTGAAGGCCTGGCGTAGAATCAAGCGCGTCTCCTTTGTGCATTTTTCTTTTCCTTGCCTTTCTTCCATGGCGAAAAAAACCCCTTCTATTATTTCAATAAGCTCTTGGTTTTAATACAATATTGATCTTAAGGTTGAACTACAGGCCACTGCATTACCAGGATTCTAAAGCCCATCATGGCATGACACTCATGTACTTGTGAAAAATTATACCAATTATGAAATCAACCAACAACTACCTCAAAAAGCAATCAATTGTCACATTGGAAAGCATTTTGTCCCACGATGCTATTGGCTTTGTGGTTACACAGGAGGAGTGGGCGCTGGATGTTTAATGACTTCCAAATACTGATTCCTCTCTTTTTCAAACACTTATTACTATTCACTCTGAGATGGTTTTTGCTCTGAAGCAAGCCTTCGATTATGTTTGATGCTCTATGTTGAGAGACCGTGTGCCAATAAGACAATAGCATTCGCCATTGATTCGCCTTAATGAGCACCGAAGGCTCAACACCACCATGTGCACTTAAAAGCCTGCATTAAGGCTATGAATTATGATAAGTACACTATATACCGGTGCATTAGGAAAGGATATATTCATTCTAATTCTGCAAATGCCACAAAGCAAGCTGAGAAGAGAAAGCCGCTTCTAGAGCCGCTAAAAGCGGGTGGGGGCCAGGGGCTGAGTGCTCGCGGGGTCAAGTGCGAGCCGTGTCTTTGATAGTGGTTTGCCTGCCTGTGTTTCCATATCACGACGTTCAATCATGCAGTGCCCTCATGCAGAAACCTTTAACTCAATGCTCATAAATGCAGGGGAGCAACGCTTACTGTCTGCTGCAGCACCAGCAACCTATGGGGAAGTGTCTGTTGTGGTCAGTGGGTGTTTGTCTTGTGCATAATGCGAGGAAAGATAGTTTTTTCATCTGCCGATAAAAGGTGTCCATTGAAGAAATGCTATCCACAGAGCCCTTCATGGGCTATGAAAAACTACAATTAAGGTCACCTTTATTGTTTCCAATCCGAATCGCCGGTGTGACATCTAAATGACATTTTAATGAAAATTTTAGACAGGTTATTTTGAATGGTTTCCTAAAAGATGCAGAAGGTTGAGCAGTGGTGAATTGCAAGTGTCTTTGGGGGGACGGGGGGGACGGGGTGGCTTGACGGGCGTACGGTATCTGAGCCAAATAAATGAAGTGGAGATGGTAATACAGTGTGTTGTAGCGGAGAGTGACAAGCCCGTTCCTCCCATGAAGCAGCTGAGCTGGCATTAAACAGACGAGACATCCCGTTCAGTCAGTTATCAGCCAGGAATAATGAAGGAACAGGCCGGCAGACCAGGACGAGTCACCCTAGTCAGCCAAGTGAAGAATTTAATTTCGTGCAGGTTTCTCTGCAGCCAAGCATTTCCCCATCGGAGGTCCAACGGTGCTTGGGTGAGCGCGGACAACTCAGTGCACCCGACTCAGAGTCTCTCCGGCACTGACAGAGATGTGTGGTGATGGATTTTAGAGTGGCTGGGGGAAAAGGGTGGACCTGAGTTTGGGTAGGGGCTGTTAAAGAGGGGAGAGAGCGATGACAAGCTAACTTCAGAGAAAAGTAAAAAAGCGATCAGTCGTGTTCCTCATTTTCCAGAGTATGGGTGCATTATTAAATCAAAGACAGTGAAGTGAGAAATGGGTCCTGTCTGACCCTTAGATATGTAGGAAGGAAATAATATTGTCTGTGCCTAATGTTACCCCTGCTCCACCAACCGCCACTCTGCCTAACATGGCCACTTGGCCACTAGATTTGAATATTATGACTGATCTCTTGTTCAATCTGTGCATTATAATATATATTTCTTTTATATATGAGGTTATTTCTCACATGCCCTTTTACATCAAGTAGTATTTCAACCTGTCGACAGTTTGCTTTACAAGGCGTACAATATTAATAAGGTCTAATAAATCAATAATACCACACTGAAAATGACCAATGTAAATAACACAAGCATGACAAAATAAAATAAACATGGTTTTTATATTTCACCTATTCCTACACATATTCAGTGCAATACACTCAGGAAAAATATTCATATTATTTATAAAACATTATAATTGAATGCAATGAATGTGTTCCATGTTGGGTTCTCACTCAACATTATAACCCCCCCCCCCCCCAAGGTCTTGCACTGACTTTTGTGGTCACATGATGGCGTGTAGCTCGTAAAGCATATCAGCTGAATGGTGAAAAAGCTGACAACTTGACGCCCCTAGCCTCTGCCCACCACCTTCACATTCCCATGCCCTGCAGCCATGGCGCTGTGTGTCCCGTCTTTGTATATTCTTGGAGATGTGTAAGGTCCTGCAGGCATGTGCAACACGCTGGCAACCTCCCAACATAGATGCCATTTTTTACTTTTCAGTGCAGGGAAAATCTGATTTCCTGATACATCAATCGACATTTCATTCTAGGAAGTGAGCGACACGTATATACATTGTGAATACTTTTGGCTGTGCAGCGTGCATGAAGCCAGTCGTATAAGTAGGGGTAGTATTTCTCTCAGTAGTAGAACACTGCTTTTTTTTGCTAGGCAGATCAGTGGAATGTGAAGCCCATTCATTCCCCTTCACAGACCTGTGTGTCTCCTTTGTTGGAGCCTGGCAACACTTGGTGGTTGTCTGGTGTGAACACTTTGAAAAAGAGTGAAATATGACCTCTTTGGCTGTGTAAAAACTGCAGTTTGCCAATTTAGATTGTACAGGCTGTCTCCTGGCAATACCTGTATTAAATGCATTGTAAGCCATGAGACAGCCATTGTGTGTGTTCACAAATAATATTCAGTGAAAGTCTTTTAACAGAGATGTGGGCCAAATAAACAGTCAGAGTCTGGTCCAAGACTGTGTAACCAAAGGCACTGGCATAGCACAACCCCCCCCTCCCTCTGTAGTGGTTATTTGTGTAACCAGTACGTTTTGTTTGGGTCTTCATTATACCCCGGGAGTAAGACCAAAGTGGAAAGCCAATTCCTAAACTGAGAAAGGATTAGTGTATCACTGCACCTCATAATAAAAGACAAATGAATCAGACTTTGCATTTTCAGATTCAGTTAGTTTCCAAGATCTGTTGCAGCATAGGAGACACATCACACAACTTCAGAAACTTCAAAGCACAAACCAAATATGTACAATAATAAAAGGTCCAGTATTAAAAGTGACACACACACAGGATGAGAACCTTGTATCTCTCTCAAACTGATGACTCGGAGGGAAGTTAAACAATGACTCTTTAAATGTTTCTGATGCTGCTCAGGGTTTATTTGCAGCAGTAATATTCGGACATACAGTAAGCAAGCAGATCATATTTCCTAATATATTGCCTATATATGTATTCAGTAATAGTTTACCTTTAATGCTCAGAATGTAAAATTAGCACTAAGCCTTCTGCAAAATGTTTGCGTTGCCTGATGCTGTTGAATTCAAGATGGCCGTTACCGTATACGTGGCTGAGGTACTGTGTGGCTCTGCCTGGCTCCGGGGAACACAATACACCTGCCAGCTCAATAACTATCATGTTAAATGTAATTTGTTCAGTGACTTCCTGGAATACATCAATGTGGCAGGAAGTGCTATTTCTTCACCATTGTTCTCTATTTCACATTTGTACACATATAACAGTTTAATAAAACAATATGTTGCAATACATTATCAGCAATTTGATTGAATTTAAGTGCAAAGCAGAGAAAAGCCCTGATATTCACGAGTGAAGCAAGCACACAACTACAAAGTGGGTACTGGCATGTTGCAGTGAGTCACAGTGGTGGGTTGTAGTGGCTCTTTTTAAAGTCTTCCTCCCACAGCCGCCAGCCAGGTGCAGAGATCTCTGCGTATTGCTCTTTAATAAAGCAGAATTTGAGACTATTACTCTGCACGACACGACTGTAAATGACCTTTGTTCTGATCAAGACCAGCTCACTTTGATATGTGTTGAATTGTTCTGGTGACAGCCTCTTCTCAAGCCAAGCGAGTGAAAGTATAGTGATAATAGCATGAGCGGCTTTGGCTCAAATATCTGCCAGATAATTACCATGTAGCCTACAATGTACACTTTCTGTACTAGAAAAAACATATTGTCATGTCTCGTCGAGTCTGTTGAGTTTTTCATGTTGTCTTGTCACTTCCTGTTTTATTTTGTACCTCTTGTTTCTCAACCCAGATCCCTTTACTTCCTGTCTTTGTGTGGTTTCCCGCCATCGTCACCGTCTCTGATTGTTTCCACCTGTTCCCACTCACCTCTTGTATAAACAGTCCTGTCTCCCCTTGTCTTGTGCCAGTTTGTCTTGTTATATCGTCTAAGAAGTGTGTTTTCTTTTTGTGCATATCCTCCTAGTGATCGTTTCGAGTTGATATTCTGATTTACACTTTACATTTGTGTCTGGAGTCGTGCGTTTGAGTCTTCCTTCCCTGTGTCCAAGTCGTAACACATATTCATATGTCTGTGTGCGTGAAGTTTCTGGACATGTATCTTCATCTTTATATGTATTGTCAAAAAGGAGAGAAACTCAGCACCGTAGCTTCCTTTTGGAGTCTTTGCAACAGTCTCACGGGCTTTATTTCTAATGTTTGATCATGTCGGCCGTCCATCTCTCTGATATCAGGGAAAATATCACCTCCGACAACAGCAGAATCTTTCATGAATGATCCCATAATCTGGGATCGTGCTTGGCTTTAGAAAAGACTGGCTAAGACTATCACCTCTTTCACATATTCAATATTTCATCACTCGCTGCGTAGATAAGGAGCACCGTTCTGGCAAATATTGATCCTATCAGGGAAAATATCACCGGATTAAGGAAGTTACTCAGATTTGTTCTATTAGTAGTTATTGGACTTTTAATACTTGTAAAAGAGATAAGAGTAGATATAATACTTGAAAGCCTTCTGTGCTGTGAATGTGTCAGTGGTGTTGCTGCCAGGCCCAAGTCACAGCCAAGCTTCTGTGGACAGAATGTGTTTGTATATAGTTGTGTATATATATATATATATATATATATATATATATATATATATATATATAAAGCTTTACATAAATGTATCTTCTTGTTCGTCCACTCTTCTGTTGCTGATGAAAAGCTGACTTCACACCAACAGTGACCACTCATTTGGAAGCAAACCAAACGCCTGTGGCTGTAAAGACCTGCCCAGGGTTCAGATTCTTAAAGCGGAAATAATTGCGGAGGTGCACGCTCCATTAAAAGCAACTATTTAATACAATAATCATTCAATTAAAAATCCCTTGTAGCAGCTGCCATAGTTGATTTGGATCAAAGGAACATGCTATTTGTGGTACGAGGAAAACTGTTTAACCAAGGGCCACAATCTGGTCGTTCTGCAGAGAGGATTGTACCTGCAGAACTGCATCATTAGGAAATACTCTCAGAATGATTCTTTGCTTTTGATTCTTGGTTATAAAGAACAGTTTTATCACACCAATCATGCCACTTCTAATACATTTTAATTGAGTTTCACTACTGTGCTGCTAGATTTATGTCAATATTTGTATGTAAGACTGCAGAATGGAGTTATAAAATATGTGGGAGTCTCTTAAAATACAATTTTTTGTTAAACTTTGTATTTTTATTAACAAACCTGTCTACTGTATGTACACGTTTTCTGACTGTCACTCTACGCTAACATGTGAGACCCTCAAGCTACTGCTAGACATGGCTTGTGGCCGGCGTCTTGAATGTCTGATATAAAAACACATTCTACGCTTTCACTATAATTGTATTATAGTTTTTTGCAGCTGAAGTTCACAAAGAGTCCTTAAAATAGATTTTAAATCCTGTTGTGAAAGCTGAGCGAGCAGAGGAGTCATAAAAAGGACAAAGCAGACAAAGTGCAGCCGGTTTGTTTTGGTAACATCGTGATTTTTCTTTTGGTTTCAGAGATTCTGCACATTCTTAACCTTCATCTTTTGTCAATGATCTTTGGTCAATCCAGAATGGAGCAACCTGAATGAAACCTTTTTATAAGTCTCCTGGGTGGAAGTCCTACGTTTGTTTGACTCGTCCCTCCACCCCGATCTCCTTCCTACGCGGGCGGAGTGGACGCACAACCCGAGGCACTTGCTTCACGTTGGAGGTAGTTGAAAGCCTCGTGCCTCTCGTACAGCCGACAACCTTTTTTAAGACGCGTAATAATGAATGTGTGTTCAGTTGCATCTAGTCAGCTGGCTTTCTTCCAAACAATGTGGAGAGAGAGATGGGAAAACAAAAAGCAAAACAATATAGTCATACTGTAAGGCAGGGGTGTCAAACATGCGGCGGGATGACTTTGCAAAGTATACAAATTACAGAGAAGACATTAACTGCAATCTTTCAATAAAAGTAACTGCTAATTCAAATGTTTCCACTAAATGTTGTGTGCCTTTGTAGCTACACTGTGATCTGTAAGTTGTAATGCACAATGTAAATGATAAACTGATGCATAATATTGTTGAAATTGCACTTATTTTTCTTATTAAATAAATTAATAAAATACATTTTAGGTTGTTCATACATAATGTTTTGTAAAAAGATTTTTTTTGCACTAAAACAAAGGAAAACATTTGGAGTTGTTGTTATTTATATGTTATTATGCTGTGATTTTACTGGTCCGTATGTGACCCCTGAACGAAAATGAGTTGGACACCCCTGCTGTAAGGGAAACATATTTATTTTAAATATCTATATGATGTATGCCGGAGTATTTTATAAGGGCTTAGGGGGCTAAACTGTGGCAAAGGATATGAATTATTTTGAACGGGGAGACAAATACAAACTAGAAGTTTCAGAAATAGAAGACTGTTGCAGCCGTTTTACAGCTCCTAACAAACCAGCCTTTCAAATTAGAGACGTCACACATTATGCTGCTGGTTTGCATGCGAGCCCATTCTTCATTACACAGAGATGGCTTTGTGTTTTTTATCTTGTTGGGTGTCTTTTGAGCAAAGCAGCACATTACGTCGAGTCTTTGTTTTATTGTGTTCAGCAAATTAATAAATGGGAAGCACAGTGGGAAAAATAGATATGAAAATGTGTACTTTGCATTATTGAAAAGCCCATCCACTAAAGGTTACCAGCAGCTATTGTAATACAATCTGTGAAATGTAATTAGAGCGTGTGTGAGAGAGCAGCACAGATAAAGCTGCCTCTGCCATTATGGACTCCCTCATAACATTTTGCCTCCCCCTGAAACTTATTCTCTCTGAACTAATTTTGCATGACATATTGCATTTCTGCTTCAGCTATCATGAGGCTACCTGTGAATTAAACTGGCTTTGCAATACAGCAAATTTCCAGATTACATTTTGGACATGCAGATATCTCATATTTGCTCGGATTCATTCATTTAGACAAAAAACCCACAACGTTACTTGCAACTGCTGATATTTGCTCTCTGCATGTTGATATGTACAATATGAGATGGATAGAGAAGTGTTGGGATGAAGGATTTAAAGACTGCTTCATATAAGGGAATTTTGGAATCAATGGGAATAAATCAGAAACTAAATATTTTTACTTCATGCTTCCATTTGTGTTGGTGTCAAAGTGGAAGGACATATTTTAAAATTCAAATAACTGCACTACAAAACTATGCTACACTTGTGAAAAGAACTACAAACAGCTAACTCGTGTGTCATTAGGTTACATAGCAGCTAGCAGGAGATATATAGGGCGTACATGTCCTTGTTAATTAGTTTTAACTTATATTCTACTCATTTGTTTTGCCTTTTTCTCTTGAAACGTGATAAGTTCTCTGGTTTAGAAGTACTACAGTTATGCATTCATGTGCACATACTAATCAAATATGCTGTTAGTAAACATTTTTGCAGATACGTCCAGTATCAACATTCACAACTTGGCCTGTAGTATAATAACATTTAATCTTTTATTATGCAGAAAAGATTTTCTGTGGCAAATTAGCAGTGGTTGAATGTAACTAAGTGCATTTACTTAAGTACAATTTAGAGGTACGTGCACAGAGTATTTCAATCTTAAATACTTTATACTTCTATTCCACTACATTTCAGAGCGACATATTGTACATAAAGAAACATACAATATACTTAAAGGATGTGATGCACTTCTCATCTATCTCGTCGTATCTATAACATATTTAAAATTGGCTCCACGTTGATGAACTGCAACATAAAAGCTCTCACGTTTGTTTGTTAGTGATACAAATCTGAATGATGTATGATGAGGACTTCCATCACCATTGCAAATTAGTAGCATTTAAACATTTAGGAAACATTTGCAGAGGGTTGTCATTGCTGTTTCCTTGACCAATGCATCTGCAGTTAGAAACAAACAGGTCGAGTGATTCATTGCAGCTTGTTATTCTGCTCGTCCTGCTTTAAAAGCCTCAATATCAAAGGACTGATTGCGAGAGATTTTATTTAGCTAACAAATGCTGCAAACTGCGATCAAACCAAATTTGACAAACATCTTTTAAATCTGTAAAATTAAATAATATGTTGTTTAAAGTGGACGTGCACACAAAGACACATTTTTATGCATCGCAGCTGTTCAATCTCAGTTTTTTTTATTCAAAATGTCCTCAAAAAACACAGGACTTGATTTTGCACAAGTCATTCGCATATTTGTGACAGTTTAAAAATAAAAGAAACAATACGTGATCACATTTGCATGTAGGTTATGGGAGGTCGTCTATCACATAATGACCCAATGAATTTCTTTTCCATGCTTCCTGTTCTTAGATTAGCCAGCTCTTCTTTTAATGGTGCCTCTCCATGAAAAGAGTGATAATAGAAGCCAACCAGGCCAAAAGTTGAGCAAAAAGGAGAAATGATTAAGGAACCTTATTAAAAGCAACCTTGTAGATTCAGACGCGTGATGGAGAGCACATTATGAGGCCTGATCCTTTTCAAATGACACCACGGTTTCCCGAACACGCCGAAAAACCTGATTAGGGTGACAAGCACTGAGTGATACTGCAAACCTGTTAATAACATGAAAATTAGAAGGGGCTCATGCAAAGAAAGGAGATTAATTTAGCTGGAGTCCATCTTGCGCAAATTGCGAAGTTGTGAATATGTTTTCAGATAATGAGCCTTCCTACTTGTCAGCTCACTTGTCATTTTCTGTAATTAATGTTAAGGAAGACTCCTTCCTGATGGTTCATATTACTCATGTAGCAGGGAAATTTCTCCCCAGAAATAATTTACATTTATTATCATCAGTCTGTTTGTGTGGTTTATTTCACAGTGGAGTAATTTATTGCAGCACCATTTCGCTCGCCTTGATTAGTCACTCGTCAGACTGAGATGTAATTTTTTCTTCTTCGTATATCTGGTTCATGGAAATGGAAAGTGTTTTTGGCTCAGCGTGGTTCCTCCTCATCTCACACCTTTTTTTTTTACTCCTTTTTCTTTTATTTGTGTGTGTTTACCTCCTTTTTCTTTTTATACACACATATACAAGGATTTTCCTCTATTATACTGTAAATCTCAAATACCCAGGATACAAATACACCAGATGTAAAAGTGTATTAAACACTAACAACTGCAGTAAGTTTCTGGATGAATTTTGCATTAAATTGTACATTTAAGACTATATATAGTCAAAATATAGATGATGCCAGACCTCAGTCAGACACTGTGCATTTCTACCGAATCACAGAAGTTAAATCTAACAGTATATTTGCAAATAATATTTTAATTCATCCTACAGCACTGAATGAATATACAGCGTTGGGAATAATGAAATTACACATTTGATTTCTTTACACAGTGAAGTGTATTCCCCTGAGCCCCCACACAGATAGCAACCAAACAGATTTACCCCACTGTGGTGTGACTGTAACTCAAAGAAATATTCATTTAAGACAGATATTTAAATCAGCCTTTCTTAGCTACTAAGCTTTTCTTTTCTTTGTGCCAGTAAATTTATAAGCCCACTTCTTAAATGTATTATTCATCCAAGCATGTAAATAATGCATGCCTGCTTCCACAGTAAATTAACCCTTTACCTTACCAGGGATACAGGAGTCATTGTTTTGAAAGGCAATTATGTCATTTAATTAATGTTGTAATTAATACTGTAATTAGCTTAAACACCCTGCAACCGGGTGCCACTACTAAGCTGTCTTAATTAAATAGATTGAACGGTTTCATATCTTTTTTTGCACTGTCACGTTCGCAGGGTGCAGAGCAATATCTTATTTGCACATTTCAGTTCAACTTTTTAAAGACACAACAAGCAAAGAGAAGTCATTCCCCGATGATGTGCGTAATAAAAGGGGAAGGAAAGATTATAAGCTTTGTGTCTTTAAAGCTTACAAAGAAAAGTCCTACTTTTGGCCAATCATTTCTAAACTACCATTGTAAATCCTCTCTGTGTCTATGTAACCTGCTTGATCGCAATGTGATACTCTATCACAGTGGGAGTCATTGTCTGCTAAAATTATGAAACAAAATAAATCCAATTCCCAATTCAGCTTTCAAACTAAAGGTAAGGGAGCTGTGCAAGCCTGTGTTTTATTGCTGCGGTGCAGCAGCGAGAGCGGCCAGACAGCTAATCCGCTAGTAGAGAGTTTTTATCCTTGCCCAACCTGACAGTGATAGAAAGTGTTTTCCCCAAACTAGAAAAATAGTTGAGAGAGGATGAAATAGCAAAGAGGTCAGTGAATACTGAAGGATTTCCACTCTGCTCAACTCCACTGGCTGCAGGTCCGGCTTTGTATTCATGTGCTGTGAGCATCCGTACAGCTCATCTATTGTGCATGTGTATGTCAGGATCATTTTTGAAGCCAGACGCCTCGGCACTACCAGGAAGCAATAAGGAGGAACTCCCCGCTTGTAAAATTAATTCCCCTTAGTGTGTCAGAGTGGGGCTGCAGATCCTGGGAGTTAGTGGGGAAATATAAGCTGCTTTTAATGCACATGATTTCCGTTTGTTGGGGGGGGGGGGGGGTTGCATTATATTTCCTCTCAACATGTAAATATTGTATCAAAAAATTTGGAAAGCATGAATAATTGTAAACATTTTAAGTGAATTTGCTCCCTGTATCATGCGTGCATCAGTGGATTACGCCGGCTTTCTGTTTGGTTGCAAGTGATTTTATCAATGTCATTAGACCATTCATTGAACTAAGTGAGGAATCCATCAAAAGCTGACAGGAAGCTGTAGACTAATGGCTGTTAGGCTGTAATATTCTTTAATATGATTTTTATTTGCCTTAATTTCATCTTCTTTTACACAGGTCCCAAATCGAGCTGCTGAGCACCTGAGCATTATTCTACAGAGATGTTTTTTTGTTTTTGTTTTTTTCACACTAAGCTTTTGTCTCCATGTATTCTGGCACAAACCTCTCAGTAAACTGGAGTGGGAAGCACATTGTGTGACAATTGCGTTTCACTGCGGGGACACATGAAACGAATTAGGACGAGTATATATTATGTCTATGGTGGCAAGCGGGGAAGGCAAATTGTGCACACGTGGAGCCTCCGCACCCTGCTTTTCATCTCTTCATACCCCTCTGCATCCGGAGCCACCTTCATCATACACTCCAACACTCCAAATTAAAAATAGCTCAGTGGGTTTCAATTTTGTGCTGACACAAAGCTAATTTTACACCTCCTTTCAGTAGTTTCCCCTGTTCTTACACTTCATATCCTCTGAAACAATCAACCGCAGCCCTGAAATTGCCTGAAACATAACAAAACAAATGAAATGGAAATTAATTTCTTTGCAACAGGATTATCTACCCGTGTGACTATTATCTTTCCCTGCTGTTTATCTGGAGCAAAAGGAGGAGATCATTTTACAATTAATGGCGGAGGATTCAGAACCCTACTGTAATCATTAGATGACACGTCTTGAAGAAATAGCCCTTCATATTGCCTTACCCCGGGCTTCAATAATCTTGACCCTGGGTATTAATGGATGAGTTAATGGCCTGCAGAAATCCTTTAATTTATGCCAGGGTGAATTAAGAATAAGTAATGGATTCTGCTTTTCAAAATGTCCAGACAAGGCATTTCCGTTCAGCCTATCTGAGAAATCAAATTATCATATTATCTCTTTCAATGGGTCTTCTGAACCCATATTTCACCATATCTGATGGAAATAGTTTTGACATTCATTACATGAGTCTTGCTTTATTGTGGCTCGCTAGTACACGCTGTGACAAAAGGGGATAATGATTTTCGTGCCAGCGATGAAGAGAATGGACGTGGAGAGAGAAAAAAAAAAAGTATCAGAAATGACAAATCAACTTTCGGCGACGTAATGTAAATACAAATGTAATTATGGAAGTGAAAATTGGTTTGACTCTCTGGAGAGAGGCCACTAGCCTTTACCCCTTTCCTCCTTTTTTCTTTTAATTAAGTGTTTTTTTTTAACTTAAAGTTTGTGTTTAAAGACGGACAGTAAGTTTAACTCTATGACGACATGTTTCGCAACTTTCTCATGCAAACATACACATTATGATACAATAGCTTCTTATACTTTTTTTAGTATTTTACTTCTGCACGTTTCCCTGTAATTTGCCGTAGTTTATAGAGATGTTCCTTCTGGGTCTTCATTTGCATGGTCAGTAGTTCACCTGCTTTAAAATATGATGTACATTCAATGCAAACTCCAACCTCGAATACAACTACCAACAAAACCCGGATGTTTCTTCATTTCAATACGTTAAGAAGTGTAATCCCTTTTGGTGTTTGAAGACTAAATTCATTATCGTTATGCCAATTGTTCAAACACTGGATTTGATTGCACTTATATTTAACTATAGTTAGTAAGGTAGTGCATGTCTCCTGAATCCAATACTAGAATTTAATCTGTTCAAACTGCATTTTCAGGTGTAGCAATATGAGCAATATGAAATTCTCTGCAGGTAAGTGGACATCCATGTTATATCAACTTAAAAAAAGGTTGTTGTTGCTGAGTTTCTTTGATTTCAGAATAAAATAATTCAAATATTTCATTATAATGCCATCAAGGGACTTACATTGGAAATGAGCTTTCGCTAAACATGCACTTTCTAACGGTAGTCATGGTTTAAATATACTTATGCAAACATGTAAAGTGCATGTACACACTGCTTCTGTAACTGGTATGTCATCGCAAATAAATTTTACTTTATGCAAATGGTGGTGAACCAAACACAAGACCAGTCAGTGCAGTCAAATACAATGAAACTGTGAATGCATTACAACAATTAAATAAAGGTGAATCAATGACACTGTATCAACAAACAACCACAAGCTTCACAACGGTACAGTTAGATTTATTGCATAGAATGCATCAGATTGTACAGGTAGGTCCTAAAAAAGTGATAGCTCAGTGTACATTAATATACTTTAACGTTTACAGACACCGAAGCACATCTCCTCCATTACAGCCCTGCCTGCAGGGCCCTGTGGATTGAAGACACTCTGGGGGGCTTCACATGCAGCCCTTGCTTACGCCCAGGCCTGCATTTTTATTGGGTGATGTCATGCATGTGTCACAGCGAAGGGAGAAGTTTCATGTCAGCCGTAACACTGTCAGGGAGTTGTCCTGCGATGATGAAGTCATCCATACACTTAGGTGAGACGCTTATTTTTCTTTAACATATCACTTGGCTCCTCAGGTTGTACAACATCCTGTAAGTGAACCTGAGCCTCCTCGACCCCCAAAACCTCCACACACACACACACATTCCAAACTCACACATACTCTGCTGTCAAACAGGAACACAACACTGGCAGTTATTTGGGGTTTGTTTGTAATCTTTTCGGGCGCTTTGTCAGGCAGGCGCAGTGATATTAGTGTGAGTGCACAAAAGCCCCGGAGTGGTGTCACGCACAATTAATGTCCCCAGGTAGCAACTCCATTAGTCTTATGAACTCAAGTCGCAGTGGGGAATGCTAATGGTGGAGGTGCCGTAGGGCATTAGGAAGGAGTGCAGCCAAAGCTACCACTTTACCCTTCGATTTGACCAGTGTGCACCTCCATCTCACTTTAGAGCCCTACAACCAACACCCCCCAACCTCGACACTTTAGCGAGACACACTGTCAAGTAGCAAGCAGCCTCTGAAGAGTCCATTGGCAATGTGTGCCACTCACTCACACAGCTGTGCGCCGTTCCTTTTTAATGATCATTTATATGTCCCAGGCATATTATCCAAATGTCTCCAATTACATAACAGCACCGTGTATTGTGTCACTCCAATGGACCCTTTGAAAGTCCATATTTCCAGTTCTATGTGACAACACCCCTACGTGGTTAATCATTGTCAGCTTTCATAAATGTTGACTTCCATCTCGGCAGCCTCAAATCCCACACGGTCACGTGACCTCCTCCACTACAGATCCCCAGCCTGACCTTGCTGGTGTAGAAGCATGGAGCGCTTCATTTGATCTAACAAGCCTACAGCTGAGCTAAACCCAGCGGTGTCGGCCTGCATGCCTGCTCCCCTGCTCCATGCCCGCTCTAGCATGGATGTATTTAGGAAGCCTGGTAGCTACCTTTACATCACAGCTCAATAGCATCATGTTGCCTGCGAACCTACATGTCAATTCTGTGTCACACAGTCCACGGAGCGAAAAAAGAGGTAGAGGTGGTCTGTGATGAAGAGCGAGCTGACAGAAAGCAGAGCGATAGAGAGAGAGAGAAGCGCTTGTAATTTTGGTAGAATGAACCCACATCCAGGCATGAAAAACACAAGCCTGCCATGACAGTGACTGCAATCGGAGAGAAGTCACTCTGAGCCTATTCACAGCCTTTATTACATTATCAATTACAGATTATAAATGTACTCCACATGGCCTGGTTCTCTGTGCCTTACTCCATCATGTTGTGCCGTCATCACTCAAACTGAGGCCCACACGGGAAGGCCGGCGGAGCTCTCAGGTTCCTAGGCGCCCTCTCACCATTGCTATGGAATGCAGTGGCTGTTTTATTGCTTGTGGCAGTAATTGCACTTACATTTGACGGTCTTTTGTTGAGATAAACCCCACAGCTGGCCCTCTGTTAGCCTCTGCTACAAGCAAATAGAGTCACAATGCTCCCTAAACATGTGTCAACATACCGACCTGAAGCCAAACGCACATCTTTTAGCCGCTGCGTGTGTATATTGTAAAGATAATAGTTCGCTAACGTGTGTGTTCAGTCGATGATTCCTCCGCATTAAAGCATCTGCTGCAGTCATTTAATGGAAGAATCAGAACGCAGCTGTTTGAAGTCCACATCTTTGATTTTACGGCCTTCCTATGAATGAGCCGAGCAAGTGTTCTTATTGATTTGCACATTAAATATATTAGTAATAAAACAACATCCTGCTGCAAACCAATTGTAAAATCAATAGTAATTGGAACCAAAATATTATGAGTTCTTGGTCTGCAGTCTTATTGTCTCAGCAACTGACCAGTGAAATCCTGTACGTTTGCGTGATAAATGTGATAAATATTGATAACAATGTCAAATGAATGTATGGCTGCAATTCTGAGAGACTAAATATAAATTGAATAAACTCTGGAAAGATGGTCCGTGATGGAAAAACAGGAGGTTAAGAAACCAAACCAGAGCTGAACTTGATGAACTTGTACAGCAAACTCTTATCGATCCAAAGAAAATGAGAAAATTTGAGAGCGACGTACAGTTTGGAAATCAGATGAGATCACACTTTAACTGTTCGCACCTGAACATCATATTGTAAAATTTTATATTATCGATTTCCCAGCTTGGCTCAAACTTGAGTTGGTACTTTGTATCAACGAGCAGAAGATATCAACACACGTGGGAGACACTTTCTAAATATAATAACTTGTTCACAACCCCGGGTGAGTAAATAATGCTAATAAACATCAAGTACAACTCATCCTCAGACTTGCAATCACTGATTTGTTGGCCACTTGGGGGGGAAGCCAAACAAGTTGTGAGCACAACATTGAACTATCATCACCTGTTAAGTTGATGTGGTTAGCAAAGAGATGCTAATTTAAACACCCATCAGTTGCAAAGAAACATTAGCATTCATTTGGAGTCGTGTTTCGGACTGTAAGTCCAATAGTCTCTCTCTTTCAGCTTTGTTTTTGGTTTCTACCGACTCCTCAGGGAAATATCTGGCTCTTTAGCTGCTAACGCGCAACAATGTTCACTAGCTAGTCGCTAACTGTTAGCTACAGTAAATGCGTAGGCCTGTGTGGAGCCAGCCGTCTTAGCTTAGCTTAGCTTAGCTTAGCTTAGCCAGACAGCAGCTGAGACAAAAACTAGTTTGGAACATCACAACCCACCACTTTTTTATTTTATTTAAAAGTAATCAAACAAGATATAACATGTTAATTAGTTGATTTAAGAGGTCTTTCTAATCTTTACACTAAGCTAACCAGCTACTGGTGATAGCTTAACATTGTATTGACTTTCTCAACTTACTCTTATATTTCCCAGAATGTTGTAAGTGTTACTTTATAGAAAACAACAACTGTGGGATACAAACTGCAGCACACACTCCCTGACTTTCTTGGATCTCTGTAATGAGCTGAAATTATGCACAAATGTATTAAACAAATTGGTGCTTGTCAGGACCAGTTTAAACTTACAGAGAGCACTCACCAGGAATGATCTTGAATGCTTAAATACTCTTAACACTTCTGGTAAAAAACTATTCTTTATATATATCATTTTACTCATCAGAAACAGTGCATGGAAAGAGGAAATGTGAGGAAATGTGTAAGCAGACGTATACTTTTAATAGAAAAAGCTGAGACTCTGCTCCTTTTATATACTTTGGCTCTCCTCTGGTGTGGGATCCCGTGGAGCAGGAAAACAAAGCATGAGGTGTGTCTTATTCTCCATAGAGTGCCCCGGGGCCAAGGAGTGAGCTGGCTGCCATCCTGAAGGCTTTGAGTGCTTTATAACATCGTACACAAAGGACTAGCTTCCCACAGCCCAGTCATTAACAAGTGGGCAGCAGTGAAGGCAAAGCCGGAGAGGGGCCTTCCACTGTCCTGCCACCACACCTGCTTCCACATTCACAGAGCCAGACTGGCCCAGCATGAAGGATGACTTGTAGTGCACTGAACTCCAGGGAAAGCTAGCCGCCTCTCCTGTCTTGTTTGTTTGATAATTCAAGAGTTTCTGACAACAGTCTACAGCTCAGGACCACAAAGAGCTGAATTCTGCAGCTTTGTCATCGTCAGTGCCATCAGTAAAGCAAACACTGGACTTCAACACTGCAACAATGCAATGACAGTTTAGTTCACTGTAGGTTATATCACTGATGATAATTAAAGATGCAATTCTGATTCAGGGGTATGCACAAATACACTTTCCGAAACTATTGTAATCCTTCATATCTAAAGTGTGTCGCAGTTTTAAACAATGTAAAACAATACAAACCTTATGTTATTTTGCAGTCGACATAAACATTCACTTTAGAACAAATAGTTTGGATACACAAACTGTAACGTCAGCATTTAGCTAATGTCTAATCTCAGAAAATACATTTCCCAATATAGAATCAAAACTATATAATATAGCCTAGTTAAAGGAAACAGACCCCGACAGGTCCACCAGACCCCAAATAATAAGAGCGACTTACAGTGAATTAACTACAGGGACAGTCTCCCTGGAACAACTCAGGGTTAAGTGCCTTGCTCAGGGGAACAATGGTGGCAGCCCTGGTGTTGAACTTGCAACCATCTGCTGTTGTATTTGGAAGCCGTACCACAAGACCACTAGGGCACCACACCTTGAACTTCTCATCCGCGCACACACACACACATGTATGCACACAGGTGCTTCAGTAATCTGGTACATCCAGTGGCTCTGCATTGTATTTTTTTCTGAATGACATCATGGGATACAGTATATGAAGTGTTACATTTAACAAACAATGATACAATAAATAAAGCATACATTCCTCTTGCAGACCTTCCTGTAGCAAAAAATAAACCCTTCTTCAGAATGACAGATACAAATATCAGAGGCAACATTTACTTTTGACCAGTTTGGATCAAATACCAAACCTGCTATTTACCCAGTGAACGATGTCAGCGGACGGCGACACATCACAGACTGGACTCGGAAAATATTTGACGGATGTCAGTGGGGACTGCTAGACTTCAAGTGAAAGCGGATATGTGACATTTACTTACAGAGACTGCTCGCCGGCGAGTCGCAGTGTTATGTAAATATCACACCTGTCCGCTCGTTGACGTGCCCGGCTTATGGAAAATCTGTCTTTTAGGGTCGTAATATTGTATAAGTATAGCATGTACCATCTGTGAGAATATTTGGGAAGAGACAGTATTAAAATTATCGGGGCAGAGACGGGGGGCTGAACTTTATGTTCCTTCCCCAGCGTGGATCGTATTTTCTTTACATCAGAGGAAAACTGCAGAAATAAACAGAATCAGTACGATTAATTTCACAATTAATCATTAAAATCAGGCGAAGCAGACTTTTAAAACGGCATACCCCAATTTAAGCCGTAGTATGTGACTAAATGAATAATTTCCTCTGTATCCACCACATTGGTGAACACATTAGAAGTGGAATTCATTTTCAAATTTCTAACAAAACAACACAATGCTGAATATTTCTGCCACTTGAGTTTAGAATAAACTAAGTGTGTAAGTAGCTAAATAAGTGTCGCTGCTGGTGGAGCAGAGCCCCAAACACAGATTACAAATTATAAAATATAATGAAGTTTAATAAGAATCTTCAGGCAAAACATTATTTTTTATTTCTTGATTCATTATCTTGCGGTTGACAGTATTTGCTCTGGAACACTCCAGCAGTTAGTCACCCCTCATAGTACCTATGATAGCACTTGTGATTGACATATAATGACCTACAACGTCTCGTGGCACTGCTCGATTTTTATCCCTGCTCTGTATGGCTGTAATAATGTCTATTAGCATTTCAATATAGCTTTAACAAAGACAAATGCTGCCATTCTCCATCACAGTCAGGTTTTGATACTGAAGTACAATCACGCTCACTTCCTTCTCCAGGTCCATCATCTCTTTGAGGAACAGTGAAATATGAAAAAAAAAAAGCTGACAAGATGGTGATGGATCACAAGACCATCAATTTCATGATGAATCCCTTCACAAGCAAGACAGTCGGAGGAATTTACATTGTTAATGTTGTGTAATAATCTACAGCACAGGCGTGGGATAGCAGATAAAACAGACTTCTTTACTTTTCCAGCCGGTGAAGCTGTATTGGCTTTACTCCATAAACAATGAGCTCTCTCTTTCCTGTAATGGCTCTTAGGTGCCCCACTTGTGTCTCTCTAATTACTTTGGTTTCATCAGGTGGTACAGAAATCTGGTGAAGAGGAAAATCCATACTCGATAACAATGAAAAATTCATATTGTTGTTTTTTTCTCATCCCTCTCTGTCTCTCTCTCCCTCCTCCTCCTCTCACTCACTCACTCACACCCCACTCTCTCTTATTCTGTGATATATTTAAATGTTAATAACCATTCATTCCTGACACCCTATCTACCAAGCTCCAAGTTTAACAGGAAATCTATTTAATCTGAAGAATCTCATTACACGATCATGGCAGCAGCTAAAGCCCTGACTACTGTCGATAGATGGGAGGTGGGAGGGGGGAGGAGAGAGAGAAAGGAAGTGCTTGCAGAGAAAGAAGAACAAAATGAATTCAGGAATGGATATTTAATTTATATCTTTGTGCATGAAGCAACATAAAGGAGGCATAAAGACTCTTGCTTCTTCCCTCATTTGAGAAGATAATGATTAAATGTTTTCTTTTGTGCCGTACAGCTGAAAGGTTTAATCATTCCCAGAGCCACAGAGAAGAGACAGAACAAGAAAAGCATCACACCCTTTAGTGTATTTGACAGCATTCTAAATATGAACTTCTTTTAAGGCCATTAAAAGATTATCACTGATTTAACAAAATGCCTGTTCAGAGCATTAGCCACAGACGCTTCACCAAACCATTCTCCCAGCTTCTATTATCTCATCCACCCAGCACTATTTAATTTCATTTTCCATGAATATGCAATGAATTTAATTTTGAACACTATTTTCATCTGCTCCTGTAATCACAAAAAAATGCCAGTGTAATTAGTTTCTAATTACTTGGTGTAATTGTTGTAGTAATCATTTTAATTACCCAAATGCAGGGACATTAGATGCTAAAAGGAAAATAATCTGTTTGTACCTCCTACTGTGTCTCTCATTCTCCAGAGTTTGATATCTGGATTTTGACATGGGCTGCTTCACAGTCAAAGACAGAAGCAACGGCGGGCTGCTGTGTGTGGATGTTTTATAGCGCATGATAGGGGAGGCATGTACTGTATAGGAGGGAATGTGAGGGAGAGAGGGAGGGAGAGACAGAGGCAGACAGACGGGACCAGACTTACATTGTAGCATCTCTGCAATCTGCTCTGTGGAAATTTGCATGCCCCGAAAAGCCATTAAGTTAAAATATACAGTTATTGTACCTTTCTGGGACCGGCGCCATACAAATGCTTATTGCATGTGCTTATAGCTCAGTCTACCAGATGGTAAATCATGAAATTTTATGAAATTATTGCACCAGTGAGGTGTTTTGAAAAGGAGCAGCTGTGAGGGAGATGGGACATTATAAACACTCACAGGTGTTCTGTCTTTCCCCACCGCCAGCCACAACATAAAAAATTAAATTATAAACAAACCAGCAAATGTTGTAATCTCCTTCACAGATACACTACTTACAGGAGAAATTGCTCAAACTAAGCAAAGAATTTAATTTTAATTTGCATAAAATATTTATTGTGGCTAAGAAATTTCATAGCAGGGCCCGCTCATCTGCCAAGTTTTGGAAATTGCCGAATGTACATTCCACTGGCATCTCAGTGCCATGGATGAAGATCCATTAGGGAAGGCTCTAATGGGCACTTCACCCAAGCACATATGGGCAAGTACACCTAATAAGAGGGAGCTGGTCAGTGCCAAACACCACAACAAGCTTGTGTTTCTCATTAAGATTTTATTCCTTCCTTAGTATTTAATTAGCTAGTCTAGCACAGGGACCAAGGAAGATAGCTTCACATCCACTATGTTGCCACCTTCCAAGTCTCAAAGATGTAAACTGGAGGTCTCCTGCTCCCTGGTTTACAAGTAGTGTATCATGTGAGTACTTGTTGCTTGGAATGAAGTCGGATTCTTTGCAGATGAACCCGGTGGCTCTGAGGTACGATGTGCACACTTGGCTTCCCTCAAATGGGCTCATCGCTAACACGCAGCTGCGTCTTCGCCTTGTGTTCAAGTGGGATTTGAGGCAATAGCTACGCTGACGTTTGTCAAGGCACGGCGTCAATAAACCAAAAAGGATCACACTACTAAATTGACAGTGGTGGCACTTTTTCCGTCTGCTATTATGATTTTATGAAGCATCCTCTTATGTCATCAAATGAGTGATTAAAGGACTAGTGTGACTTGTGACTAGTGAAGATGAGGAGATTGATACCACCCATATGTCTGTGAGGTAAAAAATAAAGCTACAGGAAGCAGCTGGTTAGCGTAGCTTAGCATAAAGAGAAAGGGAAACAGCTAGACTGGCTCTTAATTAAAAGCAGCTCTAAATCTCTCGTTACATCTTGTTTTTTTAAGTAAAAACAACGTGTTTACGAAGGAATGTGTGGCTAAAACAAGCTAAGCTAAACAGCTACTCGTGGTAGCTTCGTATTTAAGCTAGCATACACAAGTAGCATCAATCTTCTCTTAGCAAGAAAGTGATTAAACGTATTTCCCTAAATGTTTACTGACAAGACATTTCCTTTATCAGCAGGCGTTCGAGTGAAAAACAATTAGATTTTTCACAAACTTAAAAACGTGAAATTAGAGTTAATGGCAATCATCCACGTCGGTGCTCTAAGAATTCAGTGTCACTGCTAAATGTTTCAGGGTACTTCACCATTTACCCATTAAAACATTTTCATGGACATGTATTTATTGTTTATGACAAGGCCTGTAACATATTCAAATGTGATGCATGTGTAGTCTTTCTCTGAAAAGGCTGGTGCCTGGACTCAGCGTTGTGCTGCAAGGGTAGCTGGGATAGTCATGCATATTCAAATCCACTGCTGGACATGGCTGCCCTAAATAGGCGAAGAGCGTGCAGCACTCAAGGGTAGCTTGATTTCCACGTGTTTCTGTTTCTTCTTCTTCTTCTTCTTCTTCTTCTTCTTCTTCTTCTTCTTCTTCTTCTTCTTCTTCTTCTTCTTCTTCTTCTTCTTCTTCTTCTATCTATCTATGCTTTTGGTGGTTTCAGCAACTGTTCCCTCATGGATATTTGAACCACTTCACCGATATCTGATTAAATTGGGGGATGAAAAACAAAACAAAACACAGATTAAAACTGTCGTCTTGAGTAAAACTAGGAGTTTAACAAGGTCTAACATCCAATGATTACTCCGTACGAATCCAAACCAACTCTGGAGTTATTGTTAATTTAATTGCAGCCGCATTATTTTACTCCTGAGAGGATAAACAAGGACGCAATTATTTTCTGAATAAACAAGTTGAAGTGATGTATAGAATAAGAGAGTGTGCGCCTGATCCTTAAGGAAGAGAAAAGCACATAGTGGCAGTTTGTTTATGAGGTTTTAAAATGGAGCGGCTTCTCACACCACCAAACAAAGCCTCTCTCCGAGAGAATCTCATTATGACTCGTAATGACAAATTCACCCTTTGCAATTATTTGCTGCCATTTCAGAGCTCTATCTTGTGGGGAGAGGGTTCAGTTTGTGCTAGGTTGGCTATAAACCTGGTGAGGTAGTGCACCAGGCAGGACAGTGATATACTTTCTATTGGCAACATTGCTGACAAATGAAATGGCGTACGTGGGACATCGGCGCTGTCCTTGTCTCGGGCTGTAAAAAGCACTCTCTGACTCGCACTGCAGACCTTTTTTCGAAGTTTGTTCGGCTCTTTTACATTTCAAACGTTTAGAGCGATAGGAATTCTCTCACAAATAAAAGAAATCTTAACAATACCCGTGGAACACGCTAATGGTGAATGCAGAATATGGTAATCAAATGTACTCGCAATTTACCTCAAACTCATCAACAAGAGCTTTTAATGAAATAACATCCTTATATGAACACTGGGAGAGAGTGAAAAGTGAGCAATGGCTTTTCAGGCTAGTTTGAATTTTTAATTGCCTGTCGGGAGAATATTAGATGAAGCTTGATTAGAAATAAATTGAAAATCTCTGCTGAATGCATCTACTGATAGACACACTAAAGGAGACAGGCAAGGAAGGCAGGACATCCATAAAAAACCTTGGAGGACTTTGGAAGTTGATTGATTTACTACCTATTAGTGTGTTTTTTCTTAATATTTTAATAACCAGCTTTTACACACACACACACATCACAATTACAGAACAGTGTATATGGTCGATATGAAGTGATGGCTCCCTAATATCAGGTATCTACAGAACATTTTCATGCACTCAGATCCAACGCCAATGTATGTGCACAGCGTCTGAAAGTCTAAAGTCTAACGCTGTTGTAACCTGATGATTTTTCAGGACATCGGTGGCGGCTTCACTCGGCGGCTCTCTTCCTGTACATATGTCTCTCTCATGCAGGTTTCTGACCTTTGACTTCTCATTCTGATTCATCCTGCATGTCTGCAGTCATTATTGCTTCCTGTGCACTGGTAATACTCAATTAAACCCAAAGGTCTACACAGGATGAATGAGACTGAGGGAGGGGGGGGGGGGGGGGGTGGGGGGACTATTTGAACTCCAGTTATGTAATGTCCACCTCTGCTTCACTTAAATCTAATGGCAGATATCAATATTTCAATAACTTATACATTAATTTAACCTCTGATAAAAGCAGTGAGTCACACCACATTTCTCACTATTGACTCCAGTGGGGTTAACAAGTAGTTAACATAATCCATATCTCATGACTATGTGGTTTATTGAGTATGCTGCTCATTTCAAACTACAATTATTAGGACATTTTTAGTAGATAATACTTCGTTTTGGTCAAATATTAACTTTTGGAGCAAAGCATGTTTTCTCTCCCATTCTGGTAGCCTTTGATTTACATTTATTCAAATTGTATTGTTGTCAAGATGACTTTATTGTGTTGTAACGCAGTTTAGAACCGCTGCATTAAATTACAGCTTTCATGTTTCACTTAGAAGCAGATGGCAGGAGGGTCGACGGACAGAAGAATAAACCCAAAGTCACACCACAAGTAAACATGGAGGCTATGAAAATGGATCATTTGCTAAATCATTGTAGAAAATTAGATTTAAAGTGTCATATTACAAAGGATAAGTGTGTGAATGACAAAAAAAGTCATATTTTATTTGTAATTATTTTAAATATCATTAATTATTATTTAATTAAATCTGTACATCTCTGTGTATAGATTTAAAATCAATTAATTAATCAAAATTAAGACACAAGGTAAATAAATAAATAAAAGATGTACATAAAACATACATTGTCATCTCGGTGATTAGGTAAAGAAAACACCTACAATATAAATACAATAAACATTAAAAGCTCCACTCTTACAGTAATTCAGTAAATGCATTTTGAACAGCGGGGAAAATGTGAATTAGGATCTCTGTCATTGGACATGATCTTGAATTACCAGCCACACTTGACTGTTAATAGATTAATAATGGTGTATAGACAATAAAAGTCTTCTTTATTAAGTACAATATTGCTTTTAAGTCCATTTCTCAAACGCTTCCTGGGGTAATCTTTTCTAATGATTATTTTCAATAAAAGAGCCGCAGTGAGGGAGACCATCTATATGAAATAACTACTTCCAGATAACAGAGGCCATCACAGTGACAGGCGGGTCAAGAGGTCGGCAGACTGCAGAGCATGTGCAGTGGGCTGTGTGAAATAAAGGACACAGGGGACACTGGGCTCGGCTCATCCGACTAGCCTCAGAATATATGCTGTTCTTTACTCACGGCACAGAAAACAGTATAAACAAACCTCAGATGAAAATATCTACACATTGTATTTTTCAGTTTACAACACGGTGCGGTCACCGTTCTTTGTTAGCGCCAGTAAGCATTAAGAATATGCAATACTTAAATCATTATTTTCTTCTCATATTGAGCTGGCACTGTGCAAAAGAAGGCACCAGTGTCAGAGCAATCACTGTTAGGCAAGCCTACCCGAAGAGTGCAAGTGCTTTCAGTTATTTGGATCACTCTTGGTACGCTGTTTATTGCTTCTTTTCCATCTACATTGAATTCTGCCCGAATCCAGACAGCCAGGAAAAAGCAACACAAAATGTCAACTCCTTATTTAATCCTGGACATCACAGCGGTTGCGTGAACAGAAATCGCAGCGAGCGTTGGTATGTGTGGAGAAATAAAAAGATCTATTGTTGATATGTGTCCGTGTTGTTTCATATATCATTGATTAGACAAAATAAAAAAGCCATAACATTGGGTCAGGAGAACACAGGGCACGGGTGCTGACATTCTATCACGGCAGACACATATTGACTGGCGCTCTGAAAGTAGTCACTCACTCATCAGTGTGAGGCAGGCTGATTGAGTTGCCAGCAGCCACTAAATGAGGCCTCCATCCACTGTGGGTCGAAATGAACTGCAATCTTTTCAGACCTTGTTGCAGCCAAGAGACCAAGTGAGTGAGAGAGAGGAGGAGGGGGGGGAGGAGGAGGAAAGAGAGAGGTTTAAAACCCAGGGGGATTTCAAATAAGTTTACCGGAAAAAAAGAAAGAAAGCAGACTCCTGAGTCGAGATGCTCTGTGAGTGTTATTTCCACCATATTGTGCTCTCTTTGGGGTCTTATAGATTACTCTTGACCTGCATCAGTCTCTCATCAAACCATGCAACGACTGAAGACTGCAATCTGTCAGAATAAAAGGGGCATCTCGGCGCGCATTCGCATTTTTCTCTCCACATCTTTACCCTCAGTCTCAACTTGAACTCTCTTGGTTTTGCAAAGACAGAAAGCATGCAGTTAATTATGGCTAATGAAAGCTTGTTTGAGCAGAAGAGGAGGGGTGTACATTAGGGGGGAGAGAGTCAAGCGGCTTGAACCAGAGGGTTCCACGCACAATTTGTTTGAACCTGGGTCCTCCTCACTCTCTGCATGCTAATTTACCTTGGGGCTGCACCGCCTGTTTTTAAATATCGTTAATTGACTTAAGAGCTCATCAACGTGCTTCGTCTTCATTAGGTTAATGAAAAGGCCCAGTGTTTATTTTTCGTAACAGATTGTGGCAATGACATAATCTAATCGGTTACTTCCACTTCCTGAAGGATTGAGACCTTCTGATGTGAGCTGTTGGAGCCATTCAGATGTTCTATGTTTGTGGGTGTCTGTCTCTGACAAAGCAGAGACGGGGGAGGAATTAGAATAAACACATTTAGCCCTTGGCATGAATCTATGTTGCCCTTCTCTAATCGACAGTGTGAACTAACAAGAACGTAATGGTAGTTTTGATGTGTGGGTTGTCAGGGAAGGCCGGGTGAAAAAGAGGGGACAGCCTCCGAAAATGGAAGGATTGCAGATTTGTCTCTGTAATCCTAATGGTTTGAAATAAATCAGCCATGGTGGAATGTCCATGACCCATGTCATGAACCTGAGGGGCCTTGTAAGATTCTGAGCAGAAAAAAGAAAACATTTTGTGCACTTCTAGGAGCGAGTACACAGTCTGGGACTGTAGGCTGCGACGGAGTGAGAATGTGACTGGTGTAAATATTCATTGTGATATTGTAGACAACTCACCTGAGTGCCTGCCTGGTTTTCTCTCGAGGTTGTGCTGTATGGATTTCAACCTCATTGCCAGACCAGAGCGTTGATATCAATACAATTCAAAAGGTGTATTTATAACTGTGCACGTAACTATGTATTACATTTAGAATTCCTAACATTTTCACGCTATTTGGTCAACATTTTTTCAACAATATCCACTCCACGTGGATTTACTTCCAGTAATTACACCTCCAGTAGTTTTCATTGTTCCCGGACCAGATTCAAATTGCCTACCGAGGGATTCACGTTGCGTGCATATAATCCAGCTCTTACAGCTGCATCAAGTTCCTGCGTCACGTTAAAAACACCAGGAAGCTTTTATTGTGAAGCCGTAGCAGGAAACACAATGTCTTCGTCCCCATTGTTCATCAGCAATGCATGACAATAAGTCATTTATGACATTTGACAGTGGATCAGTTTAGAATATGGCCGACAAATTAACAGATACGTCAGTTATAGTTTCTCTTTTGTTGTATTTCTGACTCTGAAGTGTTCGTCAAATCAACGAGGACTGAAATCTCAAGGAACTTTAAAGTTAAGGTTGTGAGATGATGGCCAATATAATATATGGTTATATGATTAGGGTTAAACACTTGGTTGGGGTTAGGAAAGACCGTCTCTGCGATGGAATGCAAACTCTGGTTTACTGCATGAACACCAGACATGTTTGCTAGTTCCTGCGTTAGCCTTGAACGTTAGCATTGGAAACGCTGTAAGTCATGAGTTGTGTAATCGTCCAATATGGACATCATTCCAGCTGATACATTGATTAAATATATATTTCTGTCAGCATTAATGTTAACAAAGAAAAAAAAAACCCTCAGTGACACAAATACCTTCATTATAAATAACCAGATTATTAGCATGTATGTCATTGTGCCCACTCTCTTTCAAGCTTTAAATACAACGCTGTAATTTGACCTTTGACTTCCTTCATGGGATACACATTGTGTCAGCTGCCCTTGAATGGTGAACTCTGGCTGCAAACACACAGAGCCAGGAGGAGCACACATTAGGTGAGTAAGTCTGTCTGAGCTGCTGTAACACTTAAGCAAAGCGTGCTGATCTTCCTCCTGAGGACAGTAACATTTGAGTCCATCTCTAGTGGTGTGGCCCATAAAGAGTGACATGGTGGTAAAATAAATCATTCCCCCGACCCCGGAGCCCCCTACTCCCCACTCCACACACCCCACCCCCTCTGCTACTCACTGTCTGGGCCGTGTGGCCATCAGAGAGCTGCAAAAGCTCATCAGTGAGAACTTGAGAATCCTCCCAGGAGCTGTTCCGGGGTCAGCTCGGACCTCTCCGTGCCATAAACAGCTCCCATCTCAGTCAGGTTCATCACTAACTGTTTCCCCCCCCACACACACTTTTGCTCACTGTCCATCCTTGCACTCCCTTTCTGTGGCACCCAATAGCAGACGTTTCCAATAAATCAGTTGACCCCTCCTCTTGCTTCTTGTCGAGGAGCCCCTGTCTGTCCCCGACTTGGCCCGAGATGATACGTTCTGCTGAAGTCACTTAAATAAAAAGATCGCAGTGGGAGACATAATGTGTTAAAGTAATAAGATGGTCTCGGGCAGGTCACGGCCCCTTTCCCTGCTCCAGTGCTCCTGTGGAGGCTCTTTGAGTTAATGGGCTGTGGTCAGTGCACTGGTGAGCCATAAAGGCTGCCCTCTGAAACTACAGCCCTATTCAGAACAGGGAATCCTCCAAAAGCCACTAACTGGCCCATCTAGATAACAGCACACCCAGCACTATTTCCACAGTGCATCTGACACTCCCAGGACCTGTAAATCTGGTGTATTTATCATCTCCTCTTGTACCTCTCCCCCCTGACTGCCATCCTTACACAACTGTCCTTCAGTGTCAGCTGTTAGCTGCATTTCACTGTTTGCCTGGTGAAATACGGAGACGTGAGTTTCTATCACAGCACTTTTCCAACTTAACTAAATGTACTTGTTCTGATTTGACCTGGATCCAAGCCATGCATAATACCCTTTTCCATTTAAATCTTACCATAATGAATAAAGTATCAGTGTGTACTAATTAATTAACATGGAAGTATTAAGATTGGTAAGCTATAACAAATTATCCTATTGCATTTCTGCAGCAGGTTATTTTTGTGATGGCTAGTGTGACTTCACTGGGGTGTGCAGGCTCTCTGAGCGGAGGGAGTGACCGTTAATGAATGTAGCTTAGGGGATTAATGAGAAGAAGCAGGGGACGTGTCATGGAGAAGTGTTCTGGCATCGTGACGCCGACACCGCAGCCCCCATCCTCGTCTCCACTTACAGTGATTACATGTGAGCCCCTGTCATGTGCTATAAGTGGTTTTATGAAATTGTATTAAATGCCATTGTTTATGCCTCACTTTTCACTTCCTCATTGGTCTTCTACTGTTTTCTTGTTGCCTGCCCTTAACATGCTTCATTTGAGTCTCACTTGAGGTTTCATCATCAAGGCGTTAGCATGTTAAGTCAAATTAACCAATTTTTCCTCATGCCAGATTTGTGGAACCTCGCATTTCTTTAGTCCACTGAATCCTTTTGCTTGTGAATGATTAATTTGTGTTGGTCTCTATCAGTAACAACAGCAGAGAAAACTAGCTGAAGCAGGTGGATTTACCAAAGGCAAAACTTTTCTGTTCATTTAAAGCCTGCAGAACAATCCAATTGTTGGCTCGCTGATGACAAAGCTTTAGAGCTGAGAGAAAATGAGGACTTACACCAATATGTTTAATGCGCAGCTCCATACGGCCACAGTGGTGGGCTGATAAAGTCAAATGCATATAAGACCCGAATCAAACAAACATTTATAGCTTCACTTCACCACAGTTCTGAACAATGCTTCATCAAAATGCACTTTTTATGCTAAATGTTCAAATACTCGATGAAATCCACGATGGTTTATACCAGGGGTCTTCAACGTTTTCCAGGCCAAGGACCCCCAAACTGGTGTAGCGTGGAGCAGGGGATGTGAATGCGAATGAGCAAAGCAAAGGATAAAAATAAATATATATAAAGAAATACCTACATTTCACATATATCTTTAAAATATTGAATCTGATCAACAATAAATGACTGAAAAGGGGATTCCCCTTAAAACAACTATAGCATTATGGAGCATTATAGCGTCTTTTAGCTAATTGTTTTGGTTTTCCGCCACAAATTTCTTTTCTCTTTTTGTTTTCTCAGAAAAGAAAATCTGAAACCCGACTTCATGCTTCCGAGCCAGCAGCAAAGGGCAGGCAGCTAAAGTTAGCAACTAGCTGGTGAACATCGTTCCCTCAGGATCTGGTGGAGACCAAAACAGAGCTAAAAGGAGAGTGAATGTTGCACTTTACATTCGTAACGTGGCCTGAAACACACAGCACAAAACACTCACAGCATTTTTCCCGCTCCCCCTAAGTGGCAAGAAATCATATTGATTGTGTGCAACAGCTAAACAAATTACTAGCTGATATTAGTTGAACTCAATCAGTTGGTTTCCACAGGAGAGCAGCAGTGTTTACATGTGCTTCTTAAACATTTTTCAATCACTATCTTCTCCTCTCTGTGTAACATAAAGAGAGAGAGAGAGAGAGAAGAGAGAGAGAGAGAGAGAGAGAGAGAGAGAGAGAGAGAGAGAGAGAGAGAGAGAGAGAGAGATAGCAACCGAGACAGACGGGCTGCCTCCCCCCAGCATGGCTATAATAACCTCCTGGTGTTGGAGCAGACTCTCTGAGAGATATCCTTGAGCCTCACCTCCATCTCTCTAACAGGTCACGCCGAGATCCAGGAGATAGTGAGCTATAGTTAAGGTCCAGATCTGCTATCTGGACTTGAATGATGGAGGAAACCATGTGGCGACATGTTTATTGTCACCCAGATGGTCCACAATGCAGTGGCTTCGCGAGCCACATCCGTCCCTAATATAATTCATGGGGTGGCACCATTGTGGGGTGACTGATAAGGCCTTCACTTTGCCCTGCACTGGTCACTTGTCTCAAGGAGACTCCAAAGAAACTTCACTCTGTACAAATGGTGGCCAAAATATCTAATCCCACCAAGGGTTGCACTTTAGTGCTAAAAACTCGTGGCGAGGTTACAGGGCTGAGAAAGGCCATTTATAATAGGAGAATCCTCCCTTTGTCCATTTGGCTCCTTGGAAGAATTCTTATTTATAGAGAAAAGGCAATTCCTTGTGAGAAGACAGTGCAGGAAATGTAGAGTGGATGAGGAGACTAGAATAACTCAAGCCCACCCAGAGTGTGACTCAAAATTAGGCCTTTCGCCTTGACATGTCTAAACATGTTGGCACCTTCAACTTAAAGAATTTCTCCCCGCAGTGAAAAGCTGAGACAATGTTATTCTAGCAAATTATTAAATTGTGGTGCGTTTGGTGACGTTTTGACAACGAAGGACACCATCAAACATGCGTTTCAGCGGTGAAGGTTAAATGGAACCAAAATGCACCGAAGAGAGCAATGTGGTCACTGATGGGTAAAGATCAGAGGACATCAGCTCGGTGCTGCGATGACTCCTCAAATCTGTTTCCCATCAAACCATCGCAGTTCAGAGTCTCCGGAGAATTCCTTCTCCGACAAGTTAATGTGTATAAGTGCATAAAGATATTTAGAAATCTGGTCCCCATTATCATGGCGCGTTCTCGTTGTGCGACGTGACTCATAAATGTGTTATTGTGCATTGTTTGTGAATGCTCACAGACCTACGCTATATATGTTCTGCACATGATATATGATGAGAATACAAATAACAATGTCATTAATTGACAAACATTTGGTGCAATTAAATACCTCAAAACTAAAGACTTACATCACAATGTAATTATTCAGCTGTGACTGTTATGCGATCATGTGCAGGTTGAGCGATCTCCGAGCTCTACAGTGTGCAGGAATACTGTGTGTACGGCTCAGGTAAACAGACGTTGTGTGTCTGCGTTTGTGAAGCCCTTCCCAGCCGTCTCACGTCGTCCTATTTTAACCTGATAAATATTAATATTCTCCTTGTCTTTCGTTATCACCTTTTCTCCCCTTCAGAATCACCTTTTGATTGTTTCCAAGCTTCTGCTGCGTTAACAAAACACAATAACACAACAGCAAAACACCCCGAGTGACCTGAAAAATAAAAAACACCTGTTATGATGCAATGCAGCGCAATACTGAAAGTCCTGCAATGAATACTGGCTTACTTTAATTGTTCAATCTGAGGCTCTATTTTTTAATAATGGTGTTATACTTCATATTGAAAGTGTATCTAATATAGTTTTTACTTCTTTTACACATATGGAGGAACAAAAGGATGGAGTACAGATGGCCCTTCAGAGGTCAACAAAGGTCAACAGTGAGTATTTGAAAGCCAAACTTTACCATTGAAAAATATTTTGACTTTGCAAATCCAATTCACTTTGCATTTCCAATAATTGAGTTTGGTGTGAAACATAAAGGGTTGTGTTAATAGACTCTTACACTTCCTTTGTTTTCCTTTTGATGACGTGCTTAGAACTGAAATCTATGCATTTCAAAGCATTGTTAGATTCCTGAAATGAGTATGTAAACTAATAAGGTAGAAATATTTCATGAAAGGTCATGAACACAACATGAAAAAGACAACATGAACTACAAGATACAAGTGTAAATACAAAGAGTCAGAGGAAGATACAAATGCAATTACACAAACAGATACTGTGCTCATGCATAGAAATTCAAAAGGCATTCATAAGTGGTTGTCCAATCTTCATCATCAGCCGCGGTTTATTTTTCAGCAAGAGCAATAGTTGGAGTTCTGCCTATCGAAGCAGCATCTTTATTCGGATGGAAAATGAATCCTCAAGGAACATAGCCAGGCGCTTTATTGTGTATGCAGTGTGTGGCCAGGTTCAAATTGGCAATCAATTATCCAATTAAGACTGACAGAAATGCACATCAGGAATTCCAGCCCATCAGTCCAAGCTTCTGATTGGAACACGATTAGAGGGACTTAATTAAACCCTAGGTGCTGGGTGTTTAAACATCATTTGTGCGGCGTCGGAGGGCTTGGAAAATATAAATCTGGATTCTCCACACTTATCCCAAACACGGAAGGAGAAAGACAGGGAAAGAAATTGTCCCTTTGACTCCATCCTATATGTGACCATGTTCTTTTTATTCAAAGAGGTGCAAGGAGCTCGGGATTGTAAAAATTAAAATACATGCCCTTGGGAAGATCAGAAGAAAGAGGTAAATACTTGTGAAAATTGCAACAGTACAATGCAATAACAATATGATATTGTGCCACATTAGTCTTAAAACCATTCCCACACTTTAGCGGGCTCTGAATAATTCAAGGACATACCGTATAAGTGTGATGTGTAGAATGAAATGCAGCTTGCTTCTGAGATTCTTAGGTGTTTGTTTTTTCTTCTCACTTGCCCAACCTCTCCTTCTCCAGTGTGGTTGTTTAGTGCCTGTATTGATTTCTGAGCTGTTTCTTCCTCCTATGTCAGACAGTGTGAAATGGAAGGCACTGCATTTTAATATTGGGTTGTGAATTAATCATTTTTCCTGATAGCAAAGCTCAGCTCTGTCCCTGTTGGAGAACACCTTATCACAGCAAATAGGATTCAAAGGGAGAGGAGCAGTATAATCCACAGCTAATTGGATGAAATGGCTGTGCTTTCTCCCTCCTTCCAGGGGCTAGCGTCCACGCAGCCCCCTCCACGGGGATCTTGGAGCCACCGAAGAGGTTATTACAGTTTGTCCTAAGGGAGCATTAATACCTTAGCCCTTGTTCAGACATGCAAATAATCTAATTCAAGGTCTAGCTAATTAACAACTTAGCTACAGTAAAGATAAAGAGGCTCAATAATAAGCCCATGATTTTTGTAGGAGGGCAATGTAACACCTACCTAAGATACACCAATGTCACAAAAACAGGAGGTGCACTTGGAAATTAGCAAACAACCTTGTGTTGTTATGATGAAGAAGGCTTTAAGCAAAATGGAAAACAATTGTGATGAAAGGCTGATGTGGAACTGGTCTAAAGGGACTGTATACAAAATACTAATAAAGGAGGGGAGTCTACATTTTTAGGACGAGTGGGGGAGGGCTGTTAGCGATTGCACGTTATCTCTCCCGAGAGCACGTCATTCGTCACTTTCTTTTAGCGGTGTCCACCTTCACGTTGCTCTGTGTCTTAACAGAAGGAACACATTTGGTTAACAGGAAGCAGCATTTTGTTTCTTTTGGTGTGGATTCTTTATTTTTTCTTCTATTATCATTCATACTTGGAGCACAGAATCTGAAGTTCAATGCACCTTTAATTATCAAAGACAATAATAATTAGAACCAATCAATAGTGGCATATTGCTTTAAGATATGCAACATTTCCGTACCGTCCCAAACGACAACGAATGTGACCTGTCTTGAACAATGTAAAGAAATGAAATGCAAGTGAATGCTGTTCACTGTTGTTCATTGAATAAAGGTTTAAGTTGTTGTATTAACCGTGGCCGTTAACCCCTGGGATTCATGTGCTCACAATATGTAAAGTGTGATGTTTTCAGTGACTGATCAGATGGATATGTCAACATTTTTTTGACACTTAGCATGCTTAAGTCTAATAAGACTTTCTCCTTGAGTGCTCATGCAGCATACTATGGGCACTTATTTGAATAGCCTCTGTAGGCTGTTGTCTCGTAATAAGCAGCAGGAAAATGGAACATGTTTTAAGGCATCTCTGGCTTTTCCAGGCTAAAATGTTAATCCAGCTTTAGCAAGGTTACATGGTCAAGGTTGCCAAATTACCAACAAGCACTAATCACCCCTGCCTCGGAGCGCGTCTGGCTCAGAAGCAAACACTGTGGAACGCTGCTCCCAGCCCCCGCTGAAATGCCTCACCACACACACACACACACACACACGCACACACACACTCACACACACACGCACACACACACACTGCCTTTTCTGTGTGTGAAATTGTGATTTACTACATCAATTTACATCTGCCAATACCAAATAACTTTTCCTTAAATACATGAAGTTTCTGCTCCAAAGGTTCTGATTTCTACCTTTGAGGTTGTTCAACACATACGTACAGCAAGTGTTTTCTATATAACAGGCGTAAACAAACTCACTGACCTTTAGAAATCACAACATGACCATCAAGAGAGGATCAGCAGCAATTAAGAAATGTGCACACATCACAATTATTTTTAAATTGACCATGAACACCAGAATAAAAGGATTGACATTTGGTAAATATACCAAACCATATATTCGATCTTGTAATGTGCATACATATGCTTACGTGCATGTGTTTTTATACATGTGTGTGTGTGTGTGTGTGACTGTGTGTGTGTGTGCAACATTAAGTAGTTCTCTTCTCATCCGTGGGATAACCATAAGGAAGGTATTATAATGACCACTTACGTTCACCCTCTAGCAATGTTCCTGACGACTGATGAGCTTTGTAATTTGTTCAATATGCTGTTAAGTAACAACACAAAGGCAAACCTTGACTCAACTAACCTGCTCATTGTTAAAGAATACGTCTGCTGATTCTATGTTCGCTTATTGTGAAAAGACCAAGACGTTAGAATAATAATTCACGTCAATAAGTATTGCCTGTGTAGTTAGAGCTTGATGTATCGTATTCCTGAGCTTAATGGTTGACAAGAAAGTCTTAAAGGTTCCACAGCATGGAAGGTAGCTCACCTGGTCGAGGGAGCGACCCATAAACAAAGGCTGATTCCAACCTGTGACACTTTTGCATAATGTCTTCCCCCCCTCTGTCCTGATCTTAAACTGTACTATGCACCAAAAATATCATATCATATCATACCTTCTTAAAGCTTTATCAGTGATTGAGGTGGAGACGAAACACAGTGAGATTATATATTACATATAAAAGTAAAACTTCTCCTCAAAGTTCATCAGTTGTTGCCATACGATCATTTACAGACAAGGCCGCACACGTAATCTGCATACTCGGCTTATCTTGTGTTTATGAGTATGTCTATTAGGACAAAAGTATTATTACACAGGGTTAATAAAAGTATAGCATAAAATATGGTATACCAAGTGTTAGAGTCCAATCACTCTTTTTAATAGCTTCGTAGCGGCCAGAAAATCAAGTATTCATGAAGATTGAGGAAGATGATCCAGTGAACTTCAATTTAATTGGTGCAAATTAAAACAATCCATCTTTTGCAGCTGTCTATCTATCTGCTATCACCACTTCATTGCTCGTCTTGCACCTTGATTACAATTATCTTTTAATAGCAAAACTTGTCAGCAATTTCTCTCCCTTCTGATTTACGTCCGGGCCCAACACAGCGTTGTTCCACTCATATTATTCATGTTTTAGTGTAATGCGGAGTAAGCCTCCACTGGGCAGACGCAAGATGTATTGACACCATCACCTCATATCTGCTGGGTGCTATGACATATGGCAAACTGTCTCTCTGCAGTACGGGCTGCAATCCTTCCCCCATTCATACAAAAAAAGAGCATGTTTGCATGTCTGGGGTTCGGTCCCTGTAGACCACGCTAAGAGAGAAGTACGTCAATGGATTACAAAATAAATGCATATGCAGACACTATTTTTTGCAGTGTCCAATAATGGTTCCAGGCAATTAGACCGAACGATGACACTCTGACTTTTAATTTGGGACAAAGTGATCTCTCACGCTCCTCTTTCATTCTCCCCTGCCTCTCACCTGATATGCTGAGCTAAGGCCTTTTCCAAAGATACATAGCCGCAGTCTTATTTTATCATAAGATGGGATCTTGCCATTTCCCCGCAATGACTGGAAGTCGTCCTAAGTGACTAAAGATTTCATAGATGACACCGGTGGTGGAGCTTTGGGAATGGAAGGCATCAATAGCTGTTGAGCTAAGCAGAACATAACATATTTGCGAGATCCGAGCAAAACTGATAACGCGGTAATATACCGTGAGGAGGTGAGAACAAAGGCTCTTTGCATTGTGCACTCCTGACTCTCTGAAGACAAACGCTCTTCTAACTTTTGGAAATCAAACCCAAGTATTCCTCTGCAAGAGTTTGTAATTTCCGAGTGAGGCCGGAGCGAGTGTCAGACGAGCCTTCATTAGGAAAAAAAAAATGATATTTTGTCTAAATCATCCTTTCAAATGATCAGCAGCAGACTCGTTGTTGCAGCAATAAAATGCATCCAAGTCAAGAGTTTCAGCATTTATAATTGCTGGACATTACAGCAAATGAGTCATACAAGGGCAATAATCAACAGAGAGATGGAAGAAAAACAGAGCAAGTATTCATACATCATAAAACTTCATATTAAGATATGTGATGAATGGGAAAAAAGCCTTTGCTCTCTAATATTTTATTGGCAATAATTATTCACTTACCAAGAATTATGGATCCATTACACGCTTACAATTCCTTATAATCTCGACAATTAAAAAAGGTACTTCAGGAAGGTAAAATATGTGAAGAAATGAGAATACAAATGAACAATTGAACAGGATTTGTGTTGGGAATCTCTATTGGTGTTCCCCTCGCTTACAAAAACATAAAAATCTGTTGGTGCTTTCAGGAATTGTTCGACCATTTCCACTGTGCCCCAAATATACTTGGATGTTCTACATCCATCAGGTGACTACATGGAGAGCTGACCTGTCATAAATTCAGTCTGTGGGGATGATGACAGGGCTGGAGCCAATCTTCATGAAAGAATAAAAAAAATGGCACTAGGTTCCCATCCCCCCACACCCTGAGCCCCCTTCCAACCCCAACTCACCTTTACCCTCAGTACTGGAGCACCCTCGCTCCCTATCTTCCTGTCTCTCTCTCTCTCTCTCTCTCTCTCTCTCTCTCTCTCTCTCTCTCTCTCTCTCTCTCTCTCTCTCTGCACTATCCAGGCTTTGTCCCCCTCTCTCTCTCACCCCCTTTTCTCTCCATGGGTAAGCAGGTAATCATGAGCTGTCACAGAAAGGTGACCCATTAATGTGATGGATACGGTGTGAAAAACAAATGGTGTGAAACGTGTGGATTGCTGTCCTTACTGCACCTTGGCCTTTTGTTCTGTCATATCAATATCCACACAGGGCCTCATTACACCGCTGCACTACACAATGAGTGGAGCACCAGGGTCAAGACTGCGCCACGCTCCCTTTGACTGGCTCCGACTGGGCTCTTCAGCTCAACCTCACCCGAAGGACTCCCAGGTAAACAGGAAGAGGGGCAGCCTCTGGATCCAGAGACAGCACACATCATCTCAGGCTAAATAAGAACCACCCCCCCCCCTCTCTCTCTGTAGCCATCAGGGACCCGGACTCTGCTGCCTATAGACTGTGTGTCTGCAGACAATGCAGGCAATAATTATGTGGAGAAATCATTGAGCTTCTGTTGATACACAAACTGTGTCTTTTAGTCCATTTGAGGTTTCGACATCACGTGTGTGTCCAAAAACCTTCAAGCTATCTTTACGTTATGTCTGCCAGGTGACAAAACATCTATTTATTGAACACATGCTGGTGGTGTCGATGTTTCACACAATTTCTTTGTTATTTTTTTCTGCAAACTTTCAGGCTCCACGGCTATAGATCACACTTTTTCCCCAGACAATGGCAGGTCACATAGTGATAATTGAAACTCTACATTGCCAGACTGTGTGTGAACAGCAGCAAAAGAATCAATAAGTTGGACTTATATGAATGTGTATGGACTCCTAAATTGCTTCAGGCATACTGTAAGATGGGCACTTAGATTTTCAAAGAGCCATACTGCCAGTCAAGGTCAGGAGGGGAAGCATTGAGGAGCTACTGTATCACAGTCCTGGCCTAACCCTGCGACTGCCCATTACACTTCCCCTCTGGATGGTCAAGCACTTATTAAAGACTGAGGCTAATTCCACTGCCAGGACCTGTGAACAGCTAATCAGCAATTAAATATTATGGATCACAATCAATTGATTTTATGAGCAGGATATAGATTTATAGGCCCCGGAGAATTGTTGCTGAAGCTTCAGAGGGTTTTTCTTTTGTGGCTTGAAATACAATTAATGATCCATGAAAATCCTCAAATTAAAGAAAAAGAAGAAGAACATATATTTGAACGGTTTTGGTTCCCTGTCTTCCATTAAACACTGGAGGTTAAATACACTGCAGCGGTCGCCACATGTAAGCCAGTACAAGAGAAGTCGATACAACCTCTGTGTTCCCCCTGGGGTCTACAGTGGTGGTCTAGTGGACACCTCAGATAAAACGCTGGAGACTCTATTAAGGACAGTGGTTATGGGCCACAGACTAATCTAGTATGACAAACTGGAGGTGTCCTGTTATTTCCAGACCCGGTGATGAATCGAGGGCTGTAGTCCCCCATGCTGTCATGTCAGAGTGGAGCTGAAACAGATTGAGAGGGAGCCGACAGCAGATTGATGTTGCTTCCCTCTCCTCTAAAACACACAGAATCTGTCCAATAGCCCTCCTCCCATTTGCCTATCATTTTACGCAATCTGAGACTTAACTAGGGGCCGAACCAAAGACATCAGACCAGAAGATATCTATATAATATTTCCGAAAACACTTATGTAAGATGGTTGCAGCCTGTACTGTATTGGTGATCTTCTGTTCGCTATGTTTTCCCCATAAAGAAACCTGTTTCATGGCAGGAAATGCATTTATTACATAAATCTATTTAAAGAAAGAGCAGAGATTTAGGTTTAGATAGAACATTGATACCGTTAGATACACCAGCAGCCGTTTAGCTCAGGGTTCATATAACCTCCTGTAACCCCCCCAAAACGTTTGAAATGATTACATATGGTGTATGCATGCTACATGCTACATTTTAGCATAGGTATGTCCTGTACAACCATTGAACTTGAACATGTAGAATTATTCTCACTGACAATGGAGGGGCTCTTCAGCCGGGGGTTAACTCTGGTTATCGTTAATGGAGGAATGAAGACAATGACAACACTCCATAGTGGCTCCTGGTGTGTCTCTCTGTACTCCTCCTCTTCACCTCCTCTCTCCCTGCGATGACCGCATCCCCACTGTAATGCACCTGTGTGTGTGTGTGTGTGTGAAGGACATCCCGACCGGCAGGGCTATCACAGACACAATCTCACAGCACTTTAATAACTTTGAGAGCGGTCAGCACCCTGCGCTTTAATAACACTCCCTGTCAGCTCACCCCACACTGCGCAAAATTGTCTCGTTGGAATTCTTTATGGTGGAGGCCAAAGAACTCCGGTGATGGGGATGGAATATAGCCACGATCAACCCGCTTCTACCTCTAAATGGCTTTCCGAGAGTATGTTTTTTATCTTTGGCTCAAAACAAACAGGAGGAGAAGACAGGCACTTGCTTTATGACGCAGCAATAAGCTTTTAGAATCAGCACTGTCATCTGTGAGAGAAAAAAGTGAGTGTTTTCGTTGAGCTCACCTAAAGTTCACTTACTCATATGATAAAAATGCCAGAGGTGGCATAGCTGTTGAATGCACACAGACACACACTGAATAATGTTCCTATATATATATATCAATAGTTCTAATTGAAAGTTTGGAAAACACTTCTTTAAGAAGCTGTAACAGAAATGTCGTTCTGCAACATCTGCCCCTGAACAATTCCAGGTGAGGAATCTACCGACATGAATGGACACATGCAAGCGTGTCTGCTAAGTGTTAGAGTTGCAGTCACAATACACGATGTCTAGATATCGAAGTTTAACATTTCCTGTTTCTTCTTCGCTGCCATTTGGATCTGCCGACATGCAGAGTTGCCTGGTGTAGCTTCAGTGTTCTTATCATTATGCAAATATTTGATTATCTGTTAAGGGAGATCACAGCTAGTAGCTCCACAAATGCAGCATTTTCTATCTCCAGTATACACATTAAAGGGAAATTCAAGCTGAGCATGTGAAGTGTAAATCACCCTGTGCTGCACACAGTGTGCTGTGGCTGTGTTTCAGAGCTAATGATGGGCTCGGGCTGTGTTTTTGTGATGCGTCTGAGATTATAGCTCTCTCCTGCAGCAGTGGTTTTGCGTTCCTGGTCATCACTGCCTAGTACTACTGATTAACATAATCAGCCAACATTAGTTATTCATGTGATGTGCAGAAGCGCTCGGGGGTCAAATCTTTGCCCTGTCTAATAACCTATGTTAAATATTAAAGAAGTACAAGGGCTGCCTGATTTACATGCCTCTCATCCTGCCTTTAGATGCAGAAGTAATAAGAAAAAAATCACTCTAGGCCTGTGGTCCATTACTTGGACTTAGAATAAATATATAGTGTGCTGAAAACGCATCGCTTTGAAGATCTGAGGACGTGTTGTTGTAATATTACAATGCACGACAACTGTATCCAATACTAGATCATGTGCAAGAGCTTAAATTCATGTAAACTGAATGTGTGATCATCCTGCACACACACCAGCCAGTGGTAGGCATCAATTCTAGACGTGTGTGTGTGTGTGTGTGTGTGTGTGTGTGTGTGTGTGTGTGTGTGTGTGTGTGTGTGTGCAGCATAAAAGGCTTTTTCCACTCGGCTTCATCTGACTGTCTGACAAAAAGGACCCCACTGGGCATGCATGAACTGACTCGCTGCTTCTTTATGCCTCACATTTCTTGATTAAGAACAATGAGCAGAGAGGCTAGCCAAGCGTTGAGCTGCCCATGTTGGGTGAGCGGCGGGCTGAGACCCTATGGGCTGCAGATAAGGAGGCCGGCTCTGAACCCCGAGGAAGTCATTAGGAGACCAGTGACCTCGCTGGTGCAGAGCTAAAAAAAAAAAAAAAAGCTGCCCACTGGCATGATGTCATACTTCACATGTCAACCTTCATCACACCGACACAGTGAAGAGTCCAAAACTGTAAGAACTACATCATGTACCTGGCAGCTTTACCTCCGTTTGATATACAGCAGTGGCCTCGCATATGAATCAAGCAGATGAGCACCACGTGTGGTACTGTACCAACAAACAATGAGCAGAATCAGTAGGATGTAAAGTATATTCAACTCTTAATTATAATTATTCCATAGTATACATACAGTGCATATGCGGTTGTGTAGCACAACAATACACAGGTGCATTTGGGTGATATAAAGAAATCCAGGTCCATTTTTCTAAATCCTTTTATCTTCGAAATACATTTAAAGGCTATAATATATCTGGTAGTCTTTATTCCAGGAACTCAGCCTTTCTCTCCGGCCGTTAATAAAAGCCCGCAGCCCTACAAAATAAATACAAACACAGCCACAGCAGCAGGTGGATCTCAAAGGTGGCCCTATATTCCAATTCCAGATTGGGCCTTTAATGACAACTTGCACAGTGGAAGTGAATGGATGCACAATTTATGGCCCATATTCCCTCACCCTGTAGGACCAGGAGGACCAGGCATGTAGACTAATGAACTGCAAACTCTCCTCCAGGCTTCCCTTTGTAATGATGGAACTACTCACGGTTTTCTTTTTTTAATTTGGTCCTTAAGAAAATAACAATCCTCCTTGGCCCTGCTCATTACTGTTTGACTGTGGTGACCATTAGGAAATGAAAATAACTTTGCTCATTTTGTGCAAAGCAAAGGCCTGTAGGGCTGAAGGTCTGAGCAAAGAATTGGATTTCTAAAAATAACTTCAGTGCTCACAGGCTGATGTGCGCTCACATAAAGGAATGGTGTGATGGGCTAGTTTACAAGGCAGCTAAATTGCAAATAGAATCCTTGTTTGGTGCGGAGCAATGAATAAGAGATTTAAATCGAAACATAAAAAAAAACTTCATTGTGCATTTCCTCATTACCCCTTTTTGTGGGCAGAACCCCAAGCTGCTGTGTGTGACTGTACAAGGGAGATATGCTGTGCAGTCTTTAGCCCATTGGATGTAACTTGTGTGCAAAGCAGTCAGTCAAACATCATCACAGACCGCACAGTCACAGAATCCTTGACGATCATTAATGATTATTGAAATTAACTGAACGTAAGGATGTATTGTGGAATTTAATGTATTAGCTCATTCAGTACATGGGTGACAAGTAAAATGTGTCATATTTGTTAGTCGATATCTTCTTATCAAAGGTAAAGTATCGCTGAGGATCCACAGAAACGAGTATTTTATTACAAAGTCTGAAATATAACTTTTATCAGGTTGAAGTGGCGTAGCAACTTAATCACAACACCAACATAATATACGATGTCAAACCGAGAATTTTGTGCCTCTTTACAAACCTGATCTGTTCACAATCATGCATCGTAAATGATCAGTGTATTATCGTGCAGCTAATTGCTAAGCTATATGTGTTCTGACTATTCAGTTGCTAACATTAAAGCAAGCTAACAGTATGTAACTGTTGCTGAACGGGGACAACTGTAAGCATACGTATAGATTACAGAGTAACGATAAATACTAACAATAATCTATCAAAAGCAAGTTAACATTAGCTAATGTTAGCCACCATACTATTACTGCTCATACCACGCAGAGTAAGGCTGCAGCTACAACAACAAAACATACATTAAAGCGTGCGTATATTTGTAAGAAGGCAAAAAAACTTCAATTACATATTGTCACAAGCAGAGTATATAGCAGCAGAATAACACAAGATAAAGTTTGAAAACAAGTCACACTGCGACACTGCACTGATTCTGCTCCTGTCAATACTTGTGTTGAAATGTGTTCCGTGCTGTGTTAAGGGAACATGGCGCACGAGCATGAAGTCTCACGGCGCTCGTACACCATCGATTCTCTCACTCCAAACACAAATGTGGTGGCACGCCCGACGTGTTTGCCAGAGACCAATGTCCAGTGGTTACTGGATGAATGGGCCACAATATTGCACTGAGTGAGCGCACTCCCACATCGAGGCTGGACTGCTGTTTAAATCAAGCGGGCGGTCACACTCGATGTGTACATCACCACTGAGGCATGGTGAGCAATGAGACGCCTGTACGAGGCCCCTGCTGGCCTATTGCAGGGCTGGACTGCTGAGGCCCCTGGGCTGCCTAATCAAATCTGAAACCATCACATTCACTAGGCTCTCAGGCAAGGATGCATGCAAAAAAAAAAAAAAAAGACTACATCACCAATCATACCCCTCCCCCACTGCTCTTAAATACCGCCATTAGGAAGGCATTACAAAGGAATATGTAAGAAATGGAAGTATAGCATTTCATTTCTTTCTCCCGGTTTCCCATCATGCAGTAGGTTTGTGGTTAAACAGAGGTTAGAGACATCGCAGAGCACAGATCTGCCGGTCGATCCATCCGGCGCACAAACACTTGTAATGCACAGTACAGTATCTGTATCATCAACCATATGCAACTGATAACTACAATCTCTAACTTTCCAGACCTATGAAATTGATGTGTTTATTTAGCGTGTCCATGCCAAGGCAGAGCAGTAATAGCCTTGTCTAGCGGGTGAAGATGGAATCCCGTCGCTTTACCATCGATGTAGGATAATGGTTTCCTTTGATGGAGATTTGGGCCATCTCAACATAATTAGGCAAGCGTGAACAATGATCTCCATAAAGTGCAGAGTACTAATTAAAACAGTTCAGCTTTACAGCATTTCAAACATGACAATAAAAATAACAAGAGGACCCAAATGGATTGCACACTGTGCCAATAGTTCCAAGGAAAACACTGTATCAGATATCCAAAGGGCAATTCGCTCTAATGAAAATATGGCTAAGCAGAAAAAAACTGATAATTATAGAAAAATATAAATGTGTATTAAAATAATCACGTTCTGCAAAACAAAATTAGATTCAATCACAAAGAAGAAGGAGAAAAGTTCAAACATTAGTCGCTTGAAACTCAGACGTCATGGCTGGATCTTATTACTTATTACTTACAGACTGAATGCAAACTGTATATTTTATGTTTGAGTTTTGTGTTTTGTTCACTGCTTTGACCTTCTTTTCTCTCCCAGTCAACATGTTTCATAAGTGTTGAGTTAAGCACCATTACACGGTAGCCTTCTAAGTATCCACAGTCCATTAATGCTTGCTGTCTGAAAGCATTTAAAGCTCAGAAGATCAGAATAATAACAAAAAGGTTTCCAATTGTGCACGTGTGTGTGTGTGTGTGCGTGTGTGTGTGTGTGTGTGTGTGTGTGTGTGTGTGTGTGTGTGTGTGTGTGTGTGTGTGTGTGTGTGATTCGAATAGCCGGTCTCTTGAGAGCCGCATTGATTCCTAAATGAATGCAAGGCTAGAGAAAAATGGATTTCTTCCTTAAGATGTGACTTTATATCTCTCCTTTAAATCCCTGCAGCACTGTGTGCATTTGATTACACACTGAGATGGAGGAAATCTTTGCATCTTTATAAAATATTCATTGGAGTAGATGGGTGAGGCAAGGCTCTGTAGATGGTTGCTTGGTGATGGAGGAAATCTTTGGAAGTTCAAGTGGATAGAAAGAGAATCTGGTGTCTGCTGTGTAAATCACATAAGTAGGTCAGACATTTTAATGCCAAAACGGCAAAAAGAAAATCAGTTGGAATTGTGTCCTCCCATTAAAGACACGGTGCAAAGTCTTTAATGGAGGGCTCTTGTTTTTTTGTTAGCTCTTTAATAAACGGCGGGCATCTCGTAAATGAGCTGATGGAGTGATTTACTGTTGTGAGATTGCTTTTGTTACAGCATCTTTCATCCATTTTACGCTGACAAAAGATTGATTTAAGATATGATCGTGATTAAATTACTGCTGGATCCTTTATTACCCACTACAGTCTTT